>NC_056707.1:5123076-5393076 GCF_018831695.1 Puntigrus tetrazona
TTCTGACTAGGGATTTTTCTGCACGATGAATGAGATCCGATGACGGTGCTTTGTCCAGACGACTCTCCTCCACCCGTCCCAGAGGACAGAGGCCACGACAGCAGGGAGATCGTGTAGAACATTTCATGTGGCCGAGTTTTGTGTCATGAAATGCATGTAAATGTTCGGTCAGTCATTTACGCACCAGGCTTTGCCTCCAGAGTCAGTTTGGCACTTTGCAGCAGCATTTCAGCGCTGGAGAAGACAGTATGAGTGTGTGTGAACAGTTACACACACTTACAGAACCTGAGCGTTGGAGGAGACGGAAAACCGATCTGGAGGTATAGATTGTAACACTGTCCGTCCTCAAACACAGAGAGCAGCTCCTCGATGATGGATTGCTCTGTCAGTGATGGTGCTTCACTTCTTCATCCAGGATTTTCCCATGTGTGCAGAGGACTCTTCCTTAATCCTGGTGGCTCTTTTCCTGACTGACTTTGTACTCGTACTGCAGCAAACAGAAAAAACACAAATCAATGCAATACTTAGTGTTTCAAAGGTAACGTAACTCCACTCCAGTTATATATAGATACATATATTTGTCAAATATATAAAAATAATATAAAAAAAAAAAAAAAGACAATTAGGCTGTATTTATTTGATTAAAACAATTTAAAATATAAAATATATAATAATAATAATAATAATAATAATATATAAATAATACAATATATAGTAATAACAGTAATATTGTGATAAATTCTTAACATGTAAAATGTATATTTTCTATGTGAATGTATTTTAATATTTTATTTATTCCTGTTACGCAAAGCTGAATTTTCAGCATCATTATTCCAGTCCTCAGTGTCACATGACCCCTTAAAAATCTTTTAAATTATTTATCATTATTATCAATTTTGAAAACACTGTGCTGCTAAATAATTTTGTGGAAACTGTAACATACTATACACCTGGATTCACTCTTGAACAGAAATCTTAAAGAAACGGCATTAAATAAAATAAAAATGCAAACAAATAGAAACCTAATAAATAATAAAATAAAAAAATATATATTAAATTAAAAAAACAATTAAAATAAAAACATATACATACACAAATGTCTTTACCGTCACTTTTAATGAAGCCTTGCCGAATAAATGTTTTAATTTCTTTAAAAAACAAAAAACTAAACTATTACTGACCTCCTTTGCATCTCAAGGCTTAATGTGTGATTATGTTTGAGTAACTACACAAAAGTTTACCAGAGCTAGCTGTCGTCCGATATTCCCCACAGTTATGACCCCGGCGAAGAAGATACACGGCAGCCAGGACCGAATGTACAGGAAGTCAGGGGAGGTATATCTGCACACATTCACACACGGACAGTGAAGAGGATCTCACAGTTCTCGCTCTTGATGCCAACAGGCTTTAAAACTACTTCTGTCATTAGGTGATGATTTCAACAGACTGGTAACAGAATGGACGTGAAACTCACTGAAAGACTCCGTTGTAAACCAGCAGCTGGGTGGCAAGTGTGGCGAGTATAGCGATGATGACTCCCAGCCCAAAACCACTGCGTGAGCGATCGAACGTCCACCACAGGCCGACGGACAAGGCAGCCAGCGTCAGCGACAGCTGCACATTATTCGCAAAGTCCACCTTCTGTTGGGACCGGTGTTAAAGATAACCAGTCGTACAAGAGCAACAGTTTTTGAACAATAATGAGCTGCAGGGACGGTGTTTTATTGTAGACCAGAACCGAAGTAGAATTTCAGGAAGATATTTTGAAGGAAGTTTGTAAGCAGGTTGTTTTGGGTCACCATCGACTTCCATAGTACTTAGTCAATGCTGACCCAAAAGAACCCGGTAAAAAACATTAACATTTCTAAAGATCTTGATAAAAAGCAGTTGACCGATATATCAGCATTTTTCAAATATCGGCCGATAAACTTTCCCGTTCGGCCGATATGTTCGAGGCGGGACTTTTATTTTGACGGCGCTGAAAAAGTGCTCAAAATCAAAACCTGATGAAACTTTTCGACAGGAAGAGTATTACGTCTGCTTTAATATGATTTGTAATAGAGACGCTTTCTCGTTTGCCGTCAGCATTCAGCAAATACGCATAATTTAAACGATGACTAATAAACATTTAAATTCACAAAACTAGTGTGTGTGCGTCTGTGTGAACGAATGGTTCTGTCCTGTGCTTTATGTCTTCGCCACATTCATGTCATTTCCACCGTCTGCTGTATGTTATACGAGGGTTACTCCGGCTTTATATGAAAAATATCATGCCCAAAGCACAAAGATGGCATAATAGGCACACTTTAAGATAAAACGGTGTTCATTTATTGCAGCTGAACGGCTTTACAGAATGACTTTGTTTCACAAGCTTTCATTGCATTTCTTCTCGCTGCTGACAAGGATACAGCACTGGCATGATTTATGCCCACAAAGACGGCCACACAGCGCATCACGTTAGACCACTCTCTCTTGAGCTTATGCGGCTCCCCCAGACGATGATCCATACAGGGATACAGCAAACCTATCAACGCTGAACAAAGAAGAGTGATGGTTTAATCCGCGTCACGGACCACACACACACACACACACACACACACCGTCTTGAGAAGGACGACCGCATACATGTGCCCAAACGCCGTTAATCACAGCAGGCCGTGCTCGTCCGCGTACCTGCAGCTGTTCCACAGCAGGGAGGAACCCACCAGGCGGAGGAGAAAATGCTGCTGATGACGTCCGGAGGGAAGAGAGTGACGTTACGCTGCACCTGTAGCAGGTTTAGCACGAGCGCTAGGAAGACGCCCACCGTAAAGAGCATGGCGGCGCGGATCAGCAGGTTCGCCGTCCGGTTGGTGATCGTGCTGATGTAGGGCCCGCGGCGCTTCGGAGCTCCGCTGAGAGACGAAACCTCTGCCATGACACTGAAGGACGTCAGCTACGTCTGCTGCTGTCAGCTGACATCACACACCTGGGAAGGAGGAGGGATAATAAGGATGGCGTCTGGCGGCCAGACGTACTAATTTCACAACAATAATGATACAGCCAAACATTAACCACCCGAGAAACTGTGTAGCAGCATAACTGTATAAATATGATCCTTCAGCAGCCTTTTTGTGCATTTGACATCTAATGCAGTGGTTCCCAACCGGTGTGCCGCGGCACTAAGGGGTGCCGTGAGATCTTTTGAGGGTGCCGCCAAAATTTCGGGGAAAAAATTCCAAGGGTGCCTCAAACAAGAAAAGGTTGGGAACCACTGGTGTAAACAGTATTCTCATATCATCTAAGACTAGGTATAAGGTGTTGTTGCATGCAAACTCTCGAAATGAAACAAATAAATAAATAATAATAAAAAAGCTACGGAGATTTTAAATATCTATTTCCTTATAAGGGTGCCGGGAACTTTTGAAAGGCTTTCCAAGGGTGCCTCAAACAAGAAAAGGTTGGGAACCACTGCTCTAATGCATTATACAATTCATATCAACTGATCATAACTGTGTATGTATGCATGTACGTATGGTCTCAAACTCAATTCCCAGAAGGCCACAGCTCAGCACCGAATCATACCTACTTAGAAGTTTCTAGTGATCCTAAAGCCCTCGATTAGCTGGATCAGGTGTGTTTGATTAGGGTTGGAGCAAAACTGTGGCCCTCCAGGAATTGAGTTTTAAGAGAAAGCACAGTACATTATAATCCACTACAAATATTTAGTGTTTCAGTTTGCTTGAAACTCTCTTGATAACTCTTAAATTACAGTTTTTGCTTTGTCTGGTTGCTTTTTGAAGTGAGCGTTGCGTTAAAAAAAAAAAAATCACAAAACAAAAATTAAGCATTATCTATATATAATCTATATATTATTTGTTTAATTGAAAAAAATGTAATTTTAGACAATATTTTATTTCGCTCTGGTTCTCTCAACTTGTAAGATAAAACCTGTAACTAAAAATTGGTTTATCACAAGACCTTTTGCATTTGATAGCTTTTTTAATGTATTAATGTATAGAATTAGTATATTCCGAACATTTCCATTACAGTAGTATATATTCCATTAAAGTATAAATAATGGTGATTGATTTTGCCAAACATCATTAGGATTTTAGAAATTCATATTAGAAACCATAACTTAAACTTTTGATTAGTAATATGCATTGCTGAGAGCTTCATTTGGGCAACATTAAAAGGCAAATTTCTCCATATTTCATTATTATTATTATTTTGCACCCTCAGATTACAAATGTTCAAATAGTCGTTATATTCTAAAAAGAAAAAAAAACATGCATCAATGAAAAGCCTATTTACTTTCAGACATACACATAAACCTTATTTACAAGTAATACTTTTTTTGTTGTTGTTCTGTGTATCTATCTATCTATCTATCTATCTATCTATATAATCTATTTAACACTAATGAAATATAAGAACTGAAAGCAACAGTATTTTTAACGGGGACACGAGGTATACAGTATCTATAATATCTATGATTAGAGTTCTCTAAACCTCTTTTTGAGAAAACCTCTGACACACAAACACGCAGCATAAAAATCCCGCGATAGGTTACTTTTGGTCACTTGGCAAGACTCAAGGCAAACTAGTCAGATATCTGTAGCTGTTAACGCAGACCGATCAAAGGCCACAACAGCAGGAGGCCTCCCTCGTTTACAAAGTAAATAGACTCTCAGAAGAGCCCACCTGAATATCGACTACGATTTATTAATAAAGCACAGAGCACACGTATTGTACGCTAAAGCTGGCGAATTCTCCAAAACACCACCTTACTGCTCTACTCGTAGTCTGCGTCCCAGACAGATGAAAATATCTTAAGCAAAAGACCTCATGCAAAACGTCCTAACTTGTTAAGTCCACTGCAATATATGTCTAATACAATTACTCACCATCCCCGTCACTGTCGCCGTTTTAAACAGGCGTTTCTTTCACTCTGAACAGAGATGTTGGACCCGCAGGCGAAAGGAGAAAACCTTTTAGCGTGGATAATGCTGTACTTCCGCCCCGCTGCCTCAGCAGCCAATCAGAGAAGGCGCTGGTGACGTAATAAAGTGGCTATTTTGCGAAGCCGCGTAATGTTTTGGATCGTTCTGTTTACGTTTATAACGTTATTTAAACATACATTTAATTCAATATTGCGAACGCAAGTGAAAACGCCGTCAGCGTTCACGGAAGAAACCCGGGAGCGCCCACCGTCGGCCCCGGTGAAATCTCGCGCAATCTCGCGCGAGTGCGAGCGCCTCTTCTCACCTCCCATTTCCGCTCTAAATTTTCACATTCCCGCCATCATCGGCTGCTCGTGGGACGCGAGCGCAGATAACATCATAGCCGGCAAAACTCACACACTGACAGCGCGCCACATTGAGCGGATACCTTCATTCTCCAGCGCTTTCTTTAAGGAATTTCCCTCTCGCAGGTAAACGAGATGCGGTTTATGAACGGAATTTGCCCGGGTTTTTTTTATCAGAATGGTCAGTTAGCGGAGCCAAGCCTGTCACACGGCCTGGGCTGCTAATGCTAGTTAATTAGCTGCGTGCGGGTGATGCGTGTGTCATTATTTCACAGCGGAGTGTGAGGATACTGCAAAATAAAGACGCGTTCCTGCGTATTGCACGAGAGTTGGTTTGTTTGACGGCGGGAACGCGAACGCTCGAAGTGTGCGCGGTCTCTAGGGAAGCTAGTCAAGTTGGTTCATTTAAAGCGCGCGTAACGTCTTGACCTGGTGTGTTTGTTTACTTTTATCCTCACTCGCTGGAACTCCTCGAAACACGCGGAACTCGGGCCTCTTCGGGATAAAATCTCACGAAGGAGAGCCTCGTGCGTCGATTAATCGCACGGCTTAGTCAGTCAGTTACTTTAAAATGTCAGAAGTTCGTCGCGCTTAACCTCAAGCCTTTTAAAGCAACGGTTGCGATTCGACGTAACGCGTCGATTTAGTTTGATACAAAGCGCGGTGTTTGCGAAGATTTGAATGCGAGAGATCTAACGGTCAAACGTAGATTTCACACCGCGTTTATTTTCTGTTCTGCTCTTTTTTTTTTAATCGTTTTAAACGCAGGCACTTTATTACAGAGATGCCGTTGAGTGACATCCACGCGTTATAAGTTCACATGCTCTACTTTGAGAGTCTGTGTGGTTTATTTGTGAGTCCGGTTTATTTCCGACACGTGGTTTGTGTGACTTTCTCCCGCCGTGGTCGTTTGAGTTTCAGCTCTCGGTTTTCTTTTAAAAGCTGTGCTCGCATTGACGTACACCGTCTCGTTTACAACAGATGTGAAAAACGAAACGCACGGGATCGAGCTCGTGCCTTTTTGTTGAGAGAAGCGCTCGTTTCGCTCCTGCTCGCCGCGAAAGAGTCGCGCCGGTAACCGTGTGACGCTCGCGTTTCTGCGCCTCGGCCCGTTTCACGTCGGACATCGCCTCTCGTCTTTCGTTGCAGGTCTCCGGTCGCGTCCGCTCGCCCTCGATCGTGTCCAGAGCCGGAGTTCGGAGCGCCTCTCGCCCTCATGGCCGTCGCAGTGCCCAAGCTGACCAGCGGCGGCGCTGTCCGCATCCGCATCAGGTGTGGAGAGCTGGGGACCACCAAGTGGAAAGAGGGGGTCTTTGAAATCCACGAGAGAGACAACAAAATCAACCTGCTAGTCAAGTTCAACAGCGGCGGAAGTTCGAGGGTGTTTCAGGTGAAGACCTGTCTTCGCGTGATCGTTGTTTTGCGTTAATGCTGTTGTTTTAAGTGTAACGTTTGATCCATGCAGAGTTTTAGAGTTTGATTTAGTGAGGATGTGGAGCTTGAAGAGGGAAAAAGAACATGCTGAGCAGACATATGCCGATATTCCTATGGCCGAAACAACGAAATTATTATGGTTGATGCAGATCAATAAAATCGTTAAATTATGTCTTCTTTTTTTTTTTAAATGCTTAGTTAAAACTCAACAATAGTTCCTTAAATGGCTCGTATTTGATGCTGACATTTTAACATAATTATAAAAAAAAGCAAGCATGATCAGGTAAATTTGTTTTTAGGAGTTTGAGTAAACGTTCGTCTTGAAATATTACGAACGCTAAAACTTTATCTTCATAGTTTTAAGATTAAAAAGCAAAATATTTTCAGTTATACTAAGTGTTTTTTTTTTTGGTGTTGCTGAAAAGTAGATTTAAATAGATGACTGAAGGCATGAGCTAGATTGTGTGCGTCAGCTACGCATCGATCATTTAAATCCTTAGAAATATGTATGAAATACATTTATAGGGTTTAAGAAACATCTGTACGGTTCTCCTTAGAGACACAAACTTTCGTTGTAAGACATGAGCATCAAATGTATTAAGTCTTAATTACGCTTTTGTTTTGTTGCAGCTGAATCACAATGTTAAGCAGGTGTCATGGTATCAAATGCACGGCCCAAACCGCATGACTTTGACTCTGAAAGACTCGAGCGTGGTCATGATGGACAAACTGTCCTTGTTGGTTGCTAAAAAAATGAAGGAATACCTCGAAATGGTGAGGCTTGGGAAACCAGCAGGTATGTTTCTTTCGAGTTGTCCGTTGTTTTCATATCTCTGTCCGTTCTTCTCAGAGTCATGTCAAGTTTTGTTTTTGTCGTTTTTGACCGATCTCTAGTTTTAAAGACAAACCAGGGGAGTGCTAGCTTTGGCTTAGTTCTTGGGAATCGCGCAGCACAGAATGACTCTGGCCTTTCTCCGTCAGAAAAGCAGGTAGCACAGCGTCACACGCACCGCATCTTTATGGGTTCTTTTCCAAATATTACGATTGACCTGCTCTTTCTTTCAGAGCACTCCAAGACGTCCAAGTCTGGACAGCAGAGAGGACAACACGCCGAGAAAGCCTCTTGGGAGTCCCAGCCGGGTGTCTTCCACACCTGGCCGCAATGGGCTCTCTGAGAACAGGTGTGCACTTTTAGAGTTGGGTACACTGTCCCTAGAAAGTGTGTGCACTTCTTATGATGTTTGCTTGCATGTTATCTTAGGTTTCAGCAGTTCAATGACTGTTAATTTAATAAAGGTCGCCCTGACCACAACTAAAGTTTTTGTCCTGCAGGAGCGAGAAGAGGAAGAGGCTGATGAACTCTGATGGTGATATGACCGAGGACTACCCCAAAGAGAACGACTCTTCTAGGTGAGCGAGACTTAGTCTGTGAGTTCGTTTTCATATGCTAATGTTTGGGATCACTAGTCCTTTCTAGAAAGGATGCGTTCAAAACAGGTACAGTAAATACATTTAGTTGTTATGGATTTTGTTTTCATAAGACTGAACAGACAGCGACCTTTTGAGTTGAGTGCACTTAAATGCAAAGAAATTCAACAATATTGCTTGTTTTTAGCAACAATAAAGCCATCACGGATTCATCCCGAAAGTTTTTGCTCAGCTGCAAAGAGAAACTAAAGCAGTCAGAGGAGCACAGAGCAACCGGTCAGTGTCTCTTCATATTTCTTCTACTGTAGCTGCTTTCCACCCTGCTCTGACGCCTTCTTATTACTTAATTTCCACAGCTCCACACACGCCTGCCCCTCTCCAGCCAACATCCTTTTATGGGAGCAGAACAGGAACTAAAGATTACTCACAGACTCATTCATATTTGGACAGGTAAAGAGCCTCGGACTGAGGGTTTCTTTGGTCAGTAGACTGTACTTTCTAAACCGGTGTTTCCTGCAAAGCTCTCTGGAAAATGGACTGTTTCACAGCAATACTGTAAACTGAATGTGATAAAATGACTCTGTAACGGTAAATAACTCTGGGGCACAAGAAGTGCATTGTCCTCAGTTGCTGCACAAGCATACAGTGTGGCTAGTATAGTCCAATTCATAGACAAATAATTTTATATAAGCCAGTATTGTCAGTTTTTTTTATCCTGTGTTAATCATGTCTGTTTTTATTTTTACCTTTACAGGCCCAGCAGTACAGGCCAGTGTCCCTCCGCTAAAAGAAGCCTAATGTTACCCAATCACTCAACTCCCTTTAAAAAGGTGCGCCCAAATTTGGACTACGGTGGCTGGAACAAACCAAGACCGTCTGCGCTGACTCAGCCGCAGCCTCCACTGCAAGGGTGAGTGTCCAATGCATAAAATGGTTTAAAGGGGTCATATGATGCGATATCAGGTTTTCTTTCTCTTTGGAGTGTAACAAGCTGTTTGTGCATAGATAAGATCCCTAAAGTTGAAAAGTCTCAAAACCAAAGCGAGATTCTTTAAGTTATGACTTGTCCACACCCTCCTAAAACGGCTCTTTTAAACATGCCCACACTTTTCTACGTCACAGAGTGGGATTGTCACAACACCACCCAAATGTTTACACAAAGAAAGAAGGCTAAACTATTATTCTCGCTGTAGTGTTGCTGCGGGCGCCATGTTCTGGAGATGCTGTGTTTCATTGTGAAAGTTAAACTACAAGAAATCAGTGGATAAGTTGCATTTAAAAAAAAAAAGTTAACTGCCAAAATTATTGTTCAGCAAATTTACAGAGGACCGTTTCCTGAACCTTGGAAGCAGTCTATGCTGGTTGCGCACAGAGACTATAAAGTGAGGCAAGGACTTGTGACTCAATTTATTTATTTATTTTTTTTTAATTAAAAATCTGCTACTTTTCAAAGTCGAGTTGAGTAGGGGTGTCCCATATCATACCATCCACAATAATATGGCAGCAATTTTCTCATAAAGTGTGATATTGAGCAATCGGTGATAAAGCATCTTGATGTATTTCTATGGATGCACCAAACGTTTAGCCAAAATATAAAGACTGAATGACATAATTTAGTTTTTTGTCCTTAGCTTATCACATGCCTCTTGCTTATTTATCCATTAGATTCTCCAACCTTGGGAACACCTGTTATATGAACGCCATACTCCAGTCACTTTTCAGCCTGCCCTCATTTTCAAACGACCTGTTAAAGCAGGGCATACCATGGAAGAGGGTCCCCGGCAATGCCCTTCTGAGGTATGGCCATGCTGTTGTTGTTTTCCCCCTTTAAATTATGTACTTTTTAGACTGTTTTAAACCTTTGCTAGAAATGTAATTAACAGGTTTGTGACTGGATAATAATGTTTTGTTTTTGTTTCCTTTTATATAGGCGTTTCGCTCTTCTGCTGGCCAGGAAAGATATTTCCCCTCCAGAAGTGAAGAAAGATCTTCTGCGGCGAGTGAAGAACGCTATTTCTTCAACGGCTGAGCGTTTTTCTGGTTACATGCAGAATGTAAGACATCTTTATTTCTTATGCAGGTGCATCTGAAGCCCATTCACATTGATAGAATGACTTAATCGTTTTGTTTTTACACTATGATATTAACAATACAGTGGTGACAAAATCACTGACGGCCAATGACAGATGACAGCATAATAAAAATGTTTGTCTGTTGGTATGGATGCTCAATTAGCTGTTTTTCCTCAGGATGCCCATGAGTTCCTGAGCCAGTGTCTGGACCAGCTGAAGGAGGATGTAGAGAAGATCAACAAAAGCTGGAAGAATGAGCCCTCGGGCTGGGAGGAGCCACAGAGCGCTCGGATAGCAGAGGAGGTGGACACCTCACGCATTTACACCTGCCCAGTGACCGTCAACATGGAGTTCGAAGTGCAGCACACCATAACGTGTAAAAGGTGAATAAAAGAGGCTGTGTGGTTATTACAGGACATATTATTAAAAAGCACGAGTCTACGCATGCTGCCTGATTACTGACCGAGTGCTCTCTTGCTCTGGTGGACAGCTGTGGAGAGGTGGTGACGAAGCGAGAGCAGTTCAATGACCTGTCCATCGACCTGCCGCGCAGGAAAAAAACACTTCCTCTGAGATCCATACAAGACTCTCTAGATCTCTTTTTCAGGGTACGACGCGTCACACCAGCTGTAAAATATGAATGATCAAACAGTAACCTCCTGTTATCACCAAAACAGATGTGATAAACATTTTAATTTGATAAATGGCTGTTGAATATTTGCATGTAGTCAATAACAAATGAAGAATACAAATATCTGAATGGCTTTTTGAAAACATGTTGATACAGTTTGATGACTTATTTCTTTCCCTGAAGAAAAGTAATGCTGTCATAGTTATTACCCTATTATATAGTGATTTTATATTTTTTTGTCACTATTGAGGTTTATTTGACTACAATCGTGCCTGGCTGAGTAAAACAGCAAACGATTCTTGTGACTTTCAGTTACTTCTAAAAGTCATTATCAAATGAAACCACAATGTGGTGCTTCACTTTATTACTTGTTGGCTTTGTGTTTATAGATGGAGGAGATTGAGTATTCCTGTGAAAAGTGCAGTGGGAAAGCAGCTACCGTCTCTCACAAATTTAGCAGGCTTCCCAGGTTTGGATGAACAGACACACTTTAGGTTGTTGTTCAGATTTATTTGTGGCCAATGTATAACATCTAAATGACTGACTCTCTGCAGAGTGCTGATACTTCATCTTAAACGCTACAGCTACAACAGTCAGCTGTCTTTAAACAGCAAGCTGGGCCAACAAGTCCTGATCCCCAAATATCTCACGCTGCTCTCACACTGCATAGACGCCACACGCCCCCCTCTCAGCCTCGGCTGGAGCGCGCAGAACGCCATGTAAGACTCTCTTTTAAACATGCTGTCATTTAGCGTAGCGCTCTTCATACTCAGCGACTGATTTCATTTCAGCTCCAGGACGCTGAAGATGTCGCAGTCGGTCAACTCTTCAACGCTACGGTGAGAGCAGCCCTCTGATGTGCACACTAAGAGCATTTGGGCTTGATTCGTACTAATGTGTTTTAAATTGGTGGTTTACAGAAAAGGTTCTCAAAAGCCAGAGAGTTCGGGCGGCATGTTGTGTGACTCGGATAGTGAGGAGGAGCTCGTCAGAAAAATCGGTCGCAAACATCATTCAGAAGATGACAGGACGGAAGAGGTGAGAAGAAACACTGTCTTTTTATTGGATTGCTGGAATCCGTCCACACACACATGTAAATTGTTTAATTTATAATATTATGATAACATGATGTTTATAAGAAGTTTCATCCCTAATTGAAGAATCATTTGCTGTTTTACACAGCCAGGCAGGATTTTAGACAATAAATAAACCTCAACAGTGATTAAAAAAGTAATATTTAAAAGATTAAAAATATAATTCAAGATATTTAAACGGTTGTATATGTATTATTATTAATATGCACACGCATATACATAACTCACACGAACCAAGTTGTTGAAAATACATGCAGATTTTCAAAAAGGTAAATTGTTTAAATGGCAGCATTTTAACACACATTTGCACTACCAATCAAAAGTCTCGATTTAGATGTAGAAATGTTCACCAGAGCTGTTTATTTGATCAAAAGATGACTGAGGAAAAAGTGAGAAAATGCTACTTTTTATTTTATTTATATAATATAAATAAAAAAAAAAGCTGAATTTTCTGCATCATTACTTCAGCGTCATATGATCCTACAGAAATCATTCTAATAAACTGGTTTAGTGCTCAAACTTGTTAAACGGCTCACATCTAGCCTCCTTTTCATCCTCAGGTGCAACACAATGCACAGGTCGAGCACTCAGAGTTCAATGCCATCAACGATGAAGAGATGCTAGCAGCTGTGCTGGAGATGAGTCGGCACGACACTAGTTTGTCCGGATGCCCCGATGACGAGCCGACCAGCAGCCCAGACACGGGGTTTGGAGATGCAGACGGGCAGGACCTGACTCATCATTTGGAGCTTCTGGATGGAGAGAAGCAGCCTGCAGGTTTCTGGAGTGTTAGCTAGACTTTGTGCTCGTGTTCCCGGCCTACAGAGTTGTTTTGATTATTGTTTGGTTTGTGTCTAGATGCCCTGGAGTCTCTAGATCTGACCATGGATGAGAATAAGGAGAACCAGACGCCTGAAGGTGTGCAGGGAGAGCTGGATTGGGTGCAGCAGTACAGTTTAGACCAGGAGCGAGAGGAACAGGAGCTGCAGCAGGCCCTCGCTCAGAGCCTACAGGAACATGTGAGGAGTCCAGCGGTCAATTCTGTCTTTCATGAATTTAATAAGACTGTAATCATCCTGATACTGTTATTGTGGATCTTGACGTTTACACTTCTTAATCTTGTGAATTTTTTACCTTTTTATGTATGGTCTTATTGTTTAAATTCTCCATTAATTTGTATTTGTTTACTGATAAAACTGAAACATCCTTATTTCAGAATTTTTTTTTTTTTTTTTGTATCTCAGTGAAACTCTAAATAACGTTAGGTCATATTTCACAACAAAATCTAAACACGCATGTGTGTTTTTAAATAACATTTTAGGACTGTTTTTATAAAATATACCGTATTTACAAAATATCTGCAGTGAAAGAAACAACAGTCACAAAACTTAGAAGAGAGAATCTAATGTTTTACTTTATTTAGGATGTTGGTCTTTTAGCACAATCTTCTTAGCAGCTGTACTTTCCCAGTTTCGTTCATCCTTGACGTCAGCGCAGCTTAACTGATGATGATAATGACTGTTGTTCAGCGAGTATTATCTGTGTTAATTGCACAGGAGGCGAGAGAGATGAGGGAGGATGACGATCTGAAGAGAGCCACTGAGCTCAGTCTGCAAGGTCAGTGAGACACACCCAGAACATTGTGCTCCGCGCCACATTATCTTTATGAACAGGACTGTTTTTGTTAACGTGGAGGTTTGTGGTGTTGTAGAGTTTAATAACTCTTTGCCGGAGCTGCTGTGCTCTGACGATGACTCTGGGAATGAAGATGGTCTGGATATGGAGTACAGTGAGGCCGAAGCCGAGGAGCTCAAGAAGAACGCAGAGGTGAGTCTGAGACCCCCCCCCCCGGTGCTGTCTGAGAAGGGCCAGTTTTCAGGTTAAAACGTAATGATTTGTTTTCCAGACTGGAGAGCTCCTGAACTCCTTCAGACTCATCAGTGTGGTCAGTCACATCGGCAGCAGCTCATCGTCAGGTACTGATGTTGTCAAATTCTTGTATGGCTTTGTGGTTTTACATTTGTGGCTTACCGTCTCTCTCCTCCTATAGGGCATTACATTAGTGATGTTTACGACATGAAGAAACAGTCGTGGCTCACATACAATGATCTGGACGTCTCCCGCACGCAGGAGTCCACAGTTCAGAGAGATCGTGACCGGAGCGGATACATCTTTTTCTACATGCACAAGTCAGTATAAGTCCAAGTAGCCCGTGCGTATTAGTGGTGTTGTTGTGATCTGACAGGACGTCTGTGTGTTCAGAGATGTGTTTGAGGAGCTGTCTGAGCTGGAGAAGGCAGGAGGGAACGGTGATGCCGGTCGTACGGTGCTGCAGCCGCTATAAACGCTCTCGCACGCTTTCAACATCCCATCTAGGTGGATCCTTCTGCTGATGAACAGCTGAACTGAGCCAGGGGTAAACACGCCCTTCATCAGTACTACTGAAGACCGTCCACACACACACACACCTACTTTGGGCACTTTTCCTTTTCTATTTCTCTTTCACTTTTCCCATTTCTCCCTGTGAAATACTGTTACCGTTTCAAATGTAGACTCGCAGTTAGATGGCTAAATGTTCTAGAACCTCCTAGGTACAAATGTTTATGGGGAAACGCAAAGAAAATAAATATATATAAATATAGAAAGCATTTTGAGTTTCTCAACAGGTGTAACTTTGACCTCGAAGTTGCTCTTTTATTTTCCTTTTTTTTTTTTTTTTCTTCTCTTGTTTAAATATTTTGTTTGCCTTTATAAAAGTACCCTCTGGTGAACTTAAGCATTAAGAGCATTTTTTTCCCCTTTCCCCTCTGCAAATTTTAGATTTGTTTTTCAATCTATTGCATATGAAAATTTATTCTTGTATATGTTTGGGTGGATTAGGGAATACGGGGTGTCTGTCTTGTTTGATATGCAGCTGAAAATGTGGTGCAATATTTGCTTTCGCCAGTTGGCTTTTATATGATCTATAGCGATGAAGAGAGACTTGGAATAGTACTGATTTATATTCAAGGCTTTACTGATGACTGTTGGTTGTTTTATTCCTCTTTTATAAACGTTAACCTAACAAGCTCAGTGGTATTGATGTAGCTTGTTTTTTTTTTTTTTTTTTTTTTTAAGATCTCACTTCAAGATTCTTTATGCCTCTCCACACCTACAGACCTAGTAAAACAATTTAGTTTTTCTTCTATATAGAGCTTTACAGTGAAGTTGCACAGCCATTGTGTAGAATGTCTGTCTTCAGAAAGACATCAAATGAAAACCGTTCACACCTTTATTAAATATAGTGAGCATCTGAGGAGAATGCCTCACATGAAGTCAGCTGATGTTATTTATTTTAGGATCTTGTTCACTGTCTGATTTGTACTGTACTGTTCTCATTGTCACGTCTTCGGTAACCACTTTCTTCGTGTTTTCTGTTCTGATCATCCGAGTAGGTTCATGGAAGAGTGGGACTTGTTTGGACGTTGTGTGTATGGTGTTCTCTGAAACAGTGGTATAAGCTCTACTTAATTGCTTAGTATTCGGTCTTTGACTTCCTTAAACACATTTTAAATAAAATTTATTTAGAAAAAAGAAAAATCAAGTGTGTTCCATTGGTATCCATTGCTATGTGCATCTCTTCGTGAGGGGCTCGAGGTGGCTGCCTGTTATCCTGTTGAACTCGCTGAGAATGTAGCTCTCTTTCTGTTGCATCTGTGGAAAGAACAAAGAGGAAAAACATCAGCTTTACATTTAATGGGGCAAAGTCAAGTCAAAGTCCAACAATGCTGTTTTTAGTAGTGACTTTAAGGATATCTTTTCATATATATTCAGATATTAAAGCAATTCAGATTTATTTAAATGAAAACCAATACAATTCTGCAATATTAATTACTTGGTCTAATTTATTTGATATCATGAAAACCAATACTAATGCATCTGCAATCATAAAAGCGACTGACCCTAGTTCTGTATTACAAAGTGATCACGATTGAGCTTAAGTTTGGATGCTGAAAAATAAAAACTGCTAAAGAAATGTTCCCCGGAATGGAAGTTTTTACTTCCCACAGTGACATTATTTGGTCAGGGTGGTCGTGTAACTAGACTACAGCCGCTGTTGTGTCCCACCTCGTTCCACTCCTCTTCAGTTTCATGTCTGTATCCCAGTAAATGGCAGATCCCATGAGAAGTGACCACCTGTGCAGCACGAAAAAAGCCATTTCAACAAACCTCGACATGAAGTTTCCTCTGGGCTGCGGCTATGAATGTGACTTACTGTAAGGGCTTCGTGAAGATCCTGCGAGGACTCTTTACACTGATGCATTACATGCTCTACCCCTAAGAAGATGTCACCCAAGTTGTACTCGTCTCTTTGCAGGGCGCATGGGATTTTGCCTGGCCTCAGATCCTTAAGAAATGGAAACAAACTCGATCTGCTCACAACCGCCAACAAAATCAGACAAGCTCCAGCCCTCAGGCAATGGCCAGCGTTCGTACACAACATCTATTTAGACACGCTGTACCTCATAGAAGGGGAAAGACAGCACGTCTGTGGGCTGGTTCTTCTTCCTGTAGATGTGGTTGATGCGCTGAATCTTGCGGTTGTCCACGCATATCACGCTCATGTCAAACTTCTGCACCCCGAAGATGTGTCTGAGGATCTCCACGTCTTTGCGCAGTTTGGCGCGTCTCAGGGGAACCACGTTCTGTAGGTTCCGCAGAACTACGCCCATGGTCGAAGCGCGATTAAACGATAAATGAAAGGTGTGAGCTAAACGCACCCCGACCCGCTGGAGGTTTTTCTCGTTCGCCGCCGTTCACAAGGTGACCGTCTCGGACGGAGAGGCGTACACGGATTCGTTTCGCTGCCTACGGGAAGTACCAAAAACACCACGCATGTTCAGAAAACGCATAACAACGACAACTGTCATTTTAATAAAACTGCCATGGCCCCGAGTTTGCTGTTCATTGATTTGAAAACCGGAAGTGCGCGTGCGCCGACTCGTAAGTTCATACATGTGGACGAAATGATGGAAACACGTGTCAAAATAAAAGTCCCGCCGTTGTTTTATCAAAAACGCCGAATTTCAAAAATAATTTCTGAATTGCGGATTGTCGCAATAACGTTTTAGTGTGCGTTTTTGCCACGCGTGTACCCGTTTCGTAGACTCTGGTATTTATTTCGAGTGCGCGGTGACGTCAGCTCCACAGGAAGTAGTAAGTGAACTTCCGGGATCGATTGCGCGTTCGTGCTGGAGGTCACTTTGCTTTAAAAAAAGGTAATTATGCCGCTATTCTATACATTTAGAACGTGTTTACATTTGTTTTCGTGCAGTTCTACTTTAGTTTAAACCCCAGGCTCGATATATTTGCTTCTGAAGAGTCGCTGTTTACGATTTAGCTGTTTCGCTTGCGATGTTTGTTTGTGTCTCAACACTTCTGTGTTTATTTTTTGAATTAGTCGTTGTCTGACATGACCGAAAAGCTAACAGCTACCCACCACGATCTCAAAGTACGCATTTGACTTAGCCTGTAGTTTAGCCAAACGTTTGTGTGTCTTTTTGAGCTGACCCGATCTTAAGCTCTTTAGGGGAGTAGTTTATATTTGACACAGTAGCTATCAATTCTGTGCGTGTTGCAGGAATAACTGTGAGGTTAACGGAAGTCATGGGTGGGGACCATGGACCCGGACACGGCAAGCTGCCCATGCCGGATTACAGAGTGTGGAAATGGGAAGGAACGCCGCTGGAAGCAACCCAGGAGAGACTCGCTCGACGAGGACTGCGGGACCCCTGGGCTCGGTGAGCTCCTGCACGGACTGCCTGAACATGATGGACGTGCCATTAGTACTGTATCTGAGCGCATAGTGGGCTGTTCAGTTCCGGTCCAGTCCTGTGCGTTTTCATAAGAATTATGTAAATGAGTAGCTCATCCCAAACATGACAGTTAGCTGAAAACGTACTCCTCCTTTAGGACGTCCAAGATGTAGAGAGGTTGGTTTTGGAAGGAATACGTTTAATCTTAACAATGGGTCCTCTGCAGTGAATGGGTGCCGTCAGAATGAGAGTCCAAACAGCTGATGAAAACATCACAATAATCCACACCACTCCGGTCCTTCAGTTAATATCTTGAGAAAGGAATAGCCGCATGTTTTAAGAAACATTATTATCTGTCAATAATACATAGGAACTCTTTCTTCAGTGAAGACATATTTTTTTTAACTGCCATATTTGATAAATGTATTTTAGCCATAACAACGGTTATTATTATTATTATTATTTTTTTTCAAACATGTTTCTTAAGACATTAATTGATGGATTGGTGTATTGATTGTTAGGATGTTTTTATGAGCTGATTGGACTCATGACGGCACCCATTCACTGTAAAGGATCTATTGGTGAGCGAGTGATGAAATTCTATGGTTCTCCACATCAGTTAAAGAAATGGCTCAACTATTATATATATATATATATATATATATATATATATATATATATATTTTTTTTTTTTATATATATATATATATATATATATATATATATATATATATATATATATATATATTATTTTAAAAAAGGATTGATTGAACTATTCCTTAAAGTGATTTCTTAATGTGATTTCCAGGCCATGGTTCCCGAGCATTCAGACAAATGTCATAAAATGCAGATAAAAATGTTTAATATGTAAAATTATGTACGTTTGGCTTTAGCAATAGTTAGTTTTTTGCACGGCATTATGAAAGTAAAGCGTGATGACCTTTGTTTTTGCAGGAATGAGGCGTGGAGATATACAGGCTCCTTTGGCGTCCCAGTCAGCCTGCGGGACATCATCTTCCGTGGATTTAAGACCGGATTCGCAGCGTTTGCAGTGGCACTGGCAGTGGAGTATGCTTTCTTCCCTCCAAAGAAGTCGGATCACTAATAACGTGACTGAAGCTCAGCGGAGCCAGTCGTCCCCAGACTCTGTTTGCTGCAGGTTTTAAGCCTGTTGTTGTCTATCCATGAAAACATTAGCCACGAAAGGCTTCCTAATACCTGTGTTCATCCGTCGGTATGATTCCCATGACCAGTATGTAAAATAAACATAAATTTATTGAACTGGGCACATGTTTGTTGTATGTTTTCATTGGCTATTGCTGTCAAACTAAATTACATTTTATATATATATACACACACACACACACACACACACACTTTAGCATGAATAAAAAGGATTATCTGGCATTGCACATATGCTGGTATTTAGATTGCAAGGTCAGTATTTAATTTAATGCGTGTGTAAATTACTGCATAACCACAGATCATGAATCATTTAGGTCATTTTTTTTTTTTTTTAATGTTGACTTGTCTTCCAGCTAAATGGAAACCGCTGCCAGCAGAGGTCCAGGTTAGCAGAGGTTATTATGATTATGCAGAGGTTATTATGTTATGATTAGCAAAAATAACTGGCTTATCAAACACTAACCCACAGGTTTCACAGATGAGTCTTAAGCTAGTCCCAGATCAAAATAAAAATACTCTGACCTTGACGTATCTTAAAATATGTAATATGTGTTAATAAAAGTTAAATACTTAAATCTTAACTTAACCAAGGCCTAGTCCTGGCTAAAGCTAATCCCCGTTTGTGACACTGGGCTTTAATCTTATATGATGAAGTTCATCTTGTGAAAACGATCTTTAAGTGTATTGGAAGCAAATGCAGGCGCAATAAAGTTTGTCAGATGTTTTAAAGCACGATGGAGTACGAAGTGCTGTTGAAACGATCACCTAGGTTACACAAACTACTGAACGACATCGGCGTGTTTTTTTTTGAGCGCCCACTTCCGCCTTTCTCTTTCCATTTCGAGTAAATGGTGTCACGGTCACGGAATTTTTCTGAGTCTCCTCTCCACGCGCTTCCACCGGAGATGCTCCGTTCACTCACAGCACATCTCTCTCGAGGTAAGGTTCACGCTCTTTATCAATAAATTACTCACTTAATCTTCACATAAACACCTAGCTTTTTTTAGTAGCGCGACTTGTCTCAGCCACATCCTGTCTTTACGTTTCACGCTATAAATGCGACTAAAGATGATTATGATATTATATCCTAGTATAGTGTTTACCAGAATAATAGATATTTAATACATGTAGTGAAAGTGTAGCAGAAACGCTTGCTGTGTTATTATTATAATTAGCCTATTAGTATTATATAAACTATTATTATTATTATAGACATTTATGAATGCTATTTAATTGCGAAAGAAAGAATAGGATGGATGACTTGACTCGCTATTTGTACATAATGCAACACAAAAAAGCAACGCTCTAAACCCTGCACTTTTTTTGTAAGTGCGTTAAATAACCCAATTAAGAGATATTCTTCATAATGATATTTTTTTGTCCTTCTCAGAGATCTCGGAGCACGATGTCTGGCCTTTTGCGCACTATCAGTCAGATCACAGACGAGCTCAGCGCCGACGAATGCAAGCGGGTCTCCTACCTGTGCGGCGCTCTCGACGCGGACAAGTTCTCCGCCGATCCCAGAGGCACGTTACAATCCGTGCTGTGCCAAGCCAGGACGGATTACACCTTTCTCATGGAGCTCGTTCTGAGAATAAAGCGCTACGATCTGCTGAGAGAAGTGCTGAGCACCGACAAGAGCTCGGTCGAGGGCCTGCTGAAGAACGGCCATTCTGTGTCCCAGTACAGGTAACCCCTCCTTTCCCATTTGTGCACGGGATGGGGCTCGGGAGGAGGTTTTAACCCGGACCTTGTGGGGGTTTTTTTTTTTTTTTAGAGTGCTGATGGCCGATGTTGGCGAAGACATGGACTCGGAGGACCTGAAGTCGATGATGTTCTTACTCAAAGGCACTTTACCCCAGAAAAAACTGGAAAATGTCCAGGTATGGTGACCGAGAGCCTGCGCAGAAGTGAAACGTGTCGCGTCCGGAGCCGACATGATTTAAAAATTTTTTTTAATCGTGTCCTTGCAGAGTTTTTTAGACGTTGTAGTGGAGTTGGAGAAGCTCGACCAGCTCTCCAGTGAGAAGATGGACTTGCTCGAACGCTGCCTGAGGTCCATCCACAGAGCCGATCTGGCTCAAAGGATCCGTCACTACCAGCAGACGGGTGAGAATCACCAGCCTTGTGTTGTTTTTGGAGACGCAGCCGTATAATAAGTGAGTGATAAGCTTGTTGTCTCGTTCATAGAACACGATACGTTGATAAAAAGAAAAGTAGCAAAAGCTGTCACAGGGACGTAACCTTTGCATCATATTCCCCCCTAAAGGCTGCCTCGTAGTTATTTAAATGTACATTAGTAACTTTTTGAGAGGTGCTGCCCCAGTTGGTTGTATCACTTCCATTTTAGGGTCATGTGATATCAGAGCAGCTTCAGTTCCTCTTTCCTACCTCTCGTCTGTAGTAGTTTCTGTTACGTCATCATTATTAGGAACCTTGCGGTATTCTGAAGTCGCTTTATAGCTTTCCCTTCCGCCTCTGCAGCGCTGATGGCCGGACAAGGATCTTCCCCTCCGGACAGGCTGAAGCTCTGCAGAGCGCCCTTGGTGAGATTTCGTTCGCTTGCTTTGTCTAACATGGCACTTAAAAAGTCTCGCGTCTCAATAACCGTACTTAACTTTGCGTGTTTGTGTCGTTCGCAGCCGAGCAGCTCGTTCGGTGTCTCGTCCGCTTCCTGCAACGTCCGGCCGGCTTCCAGAGTCTGTGGTGAGTTCATTCAGAAACGGACAGAATGAGGAAATACTCCAGACAAACTTCTCATTGTCTCTTTATGTGTGTGTGTGAAGTCCGCAGCTGTACAAATCATGTTCCGGTGGTTACCCTGTTGTAGAAATCTCGACCGCGTTCCCCTCAGTAGAATTTGTGTTTCCCCCTCGGGGGCCCCCTTCCATCGTTGGGCCCTTAGAATCGTCCCTAACCTTCACCCTCGTATTCTATGTGTGACAGAAAAATAAAAGAAACCCCAAAAACTTTTAACTTTGAAGATAAATAATACATTTTTGCTGTCACGCCTTAGGACATGGTCTAATTTTTATTTTTCAACTACCCAGCTTTATTTTTTTACTATTTGTTTATAAGGTGTTTGTGCGTTTGACTAGTTGTAAAAAAATAAAAAAAAATCTTCTAGAAGGGGAATTTTGTTACTGTGTTACAAGTAACAGTAAAATATTATAAAAAAAGTGCAGTATGTAATATATATATATATATATATATATATATATATATATATATATATATATATATATATAATTACATACTATAATATTTAATTATAATATTTTATTATAATATTTTATATATATATATATATATATATATATATATATATATATATATGTGTGTGTGTGTGTTATTTTATTTTAATTTATCTTAATTAATTTGTATGTTTTTCAGATAAACCGGCTGCAGTGAAGAAGGAGCAGCTTGGAGCTAGCTTTTATTGTCAGGTATTTCAAATAAATGAATACATTTACAATGAGGTGTATATTATGAATTTGACCTCTGTTTAATGTGATACGCTTTAAAGACACACTGTATATGTTAAATACAAAGAAGGCCGATACTCGGGGGCTCATTATGATACTGTAGGATTTTATTTTTTAAATAACATATTATTTGACTGATTCCAAGCCCTGTGAACAACCTAATTGTTTCAAGGCGAGCGATGACACTTTATGAGAACGAAACCGTGGAAGATAGTTATCAAGTGATGAATGTAAAGAAACGTGTGTTGATCTGATCTCTTTGATCTCCGGCAGCAGGAGGAAGTGTACAGTATGCAGAGTGACCCCAGAGGACTGTGTTTAATCATAGACTGTGTCGGCACTGAAGGAGGTGACCAATCCAATTCATGATTCATGATTATAGCATCTTTCATACGTTTGAGCCTGTAAGATTTTAATGTTTTTTTTTTTTTAAAAAGAAGATGCTTATGTTACATGAAGTGAAATAGTGTTACAGTTTAAAAATAATTGTTTTCAATATATTCATAAAATATAGCTGAATTATCAGCAGCGTTACACCGGTGTTACGTGATCCCGCACGAAATCAGCGTCGCTTTTTGTAGAAACCACACTTTTAGGATCCTGTCACGAATGGAAATCTCAAAAGAACGGCATTTACTTGAAAAACAAATCTGATGTTACGACGTTAAAGCCTTTACTGTTGCTTTTTGAATGCGTGGCCGAATAAAATATGAATTTATATTAAAAAAGCATCAGCAACTCCATAAAGCAAAAACCCCAGACTACTGACTGTAAATAACTACACTGTAAATAATTAATATGAATGATTCTGTGATGTAGTTAATCAGTCACACAGTTTTTAATGTGTTTATTACAAGTGCAAAACTATTTTCTTTTTTGGTTCACAACCGTTTGTTGAATTTTCTTCTGGGGACAGTACTTAAATTAATCTATAAACATAAATAAAAATAATAAATAAGAATTATTAACAACAGATAATAAAAAAATAAAATAATAAAAAAATATATATATATATATATATATATATATATATATATATATATATATATATATTATTATTTTTATTATTTTTTCATATCTAGTTATTCATTCCAAAGCTATCATTGTTTCTTTTCCTACCATGTTTTTTTTTTTAATAATGACAAATGTGGTTTCATCGCCAAGACACAACAGAAAGAGCCATTTTCATTTACTTATTATCTAACCAGAACTTATTTGTATTTAGTAAATCGAAAGCCAATTGAAAGCAAATGCCTGTTTGGCGATTAGCACCAATAACACTTAGTTGTGAAAGAAATCCCATTACCCTCTCTTCCTCACAGACGCGCTGGAGCAGACGTTCAAGGCCCTGCGCTTCCACGTGATCACGCGCAGGCTGCTGGGTGCGAGGGACGTTCGGTCCGCTCTGAGGGACGCGGCTCGTCAGCGGGGTCACTGCAGAGCGTCCGTCTTCGTCTGCTGTGTTATCAGCCGAAGCCGCCGCTCCGATCTGCTGGCCACCGACTCTCACGGCCCAGGACTGAACCTGGAGAGCGTCAGGCGCCTCTTCACCTCGGACTCCTGCCCGGGCCTGGCAGGCAAGCCCAAGCTCTTCTTTATCCAGAGCTACGACGAGTCCGAGCGCACGGCGTGTGAGGACGACGAGGAGAGCGGAGAGCTGGAGACCGACGGGCATGTGCTCTTATGCTGCGAGGGGACTGTCCCGGCGGATGCGGACATCTTCTGGAGTCACTGCTGGACTCGAGGGAAACAGCTGGAGCTGCCAAACCATCGCTCCGTGTACCTGAAAGCCTTGAGATGCGCCTTGAGCGAGGGGCAGAAGAGGTAAGACTCATGCTACTGATGTTACAAAATCATTAAGTGTTATGTGAGCATTAATAATAATTGAGTTTATTGTTTATTTCAGGAGGACTCATGTGGTAGACTTGCACGTGGCGGTGAATCGCGCAGTATATGAGCACAATCAGGCATCTCCAGGATCCTCTTACTCTTTAAACCTGAGACACACTCTCAGGAAGACGGTCTATTTGTCTTGATTCCGTCCCGAAGCCTTCCGTTTCAGTGAAGGTAGACGACTATTCAAGAACGTCTGGTTTTTGAGCAGATGATCATCATCGTAATATCGTCGGTGTGAATTGTATCAGATATGATTTGGAACCGTGTTTCAGCGAGTCTTGTGTTGTTGTAGTTTCCCGTTTCGTCCACACGGGGGCGGTGTCGTCCTGTGAACTTCACCGCCGCGCGCGTTAAACCCGTTTTAGGATTTTCTTTCTTTAAAACATGAACTTATTGCGCTTAGTAAAATTTACTAGTATTCATTTAATTTAATAAATTAGGCAAAGAAAGTCTGAACAAAAGAGAAAAAACATAACCTAAAGGTTATATTCCGTCTATCCAGATGCACGTTTTATAAGCACGTTTATTGTCGTTTCATTTGTCGTTGAATGAAAATGTTTGTGTATGTATATCTCTTGAACGGGTTAACAATGATGTAACTTTATCAGACTTGTTTTTGTTTTCCTACACTAGCAAAGTGTTTAAAGAAACTAAAACTGTGAAACGGTTCAGTATTGTTTTTTATATGTTTATGTAAATTTGACATCCAATCCCTTTGCCTTGTTTTGTCACGAGATTATTGAAACTAATAAATATATTTATACGCTAAATGAACCCTGAAAAAGTCAAGTCGACCCCGTTGCCTCCTTTAATTTGACTGTTTACATCTAGTAAGTGTCACAGCACGTGTTTGCTATAAATAGCCACGCGTTATTCTTCAGACGGAAAGGTAAGAGGTTTACGAAAATAGTGCTTATTGTACAGAGACGCGGGTTTAGTGTTAACGTAGCAAGTGCAGAGCATGTCACCTGTGTGTGTGTGTGTGTGTGTGTGTGTGTGTGTGTGTGTGTGTGTGTGAGACACTGACGCGCTGGATCCGCTCTCGCGCTGTTCCCGGCTGCTCTGCTGCAATGGCGATGGCGGCGCGCTGAAGAGCGGAGTTGGCCGAGTTTCCCTTTGTTTCACGAAGAATTCCCGAGTCATGCGCGACCATCCAGCGCGAAAGCCGGCTTGAAGAAGGGCGTGGACCCGACGTCCGAGCGTTACGATCTGCGCTCCGCGCGGCCGGGGCTGTGAGCGAACGGCAGCCTGCATGCGACCGCCCCGACGCTTCTCACATCTGCACGCGATAAGCGACCCGCACCCTCCTCCGCCCCTCCGTCTCCAGCAGCCGATCCCGAGCCGCCGGCGAGGACCCGGAGCGAGCCCGACCCCAGCCGGATCGTTATGGCAGAGCGCGGCTCCACCGGATTGCTGATGATGATGCTGGACCCGTCGCCGGCGATCGCGATGACTCTCCCGGCGGAGGTGCGCGAGAAGCTGGCGGAGCTCGAGCTGGAGCTCTCCGAGGGTGAGTCTCCGCGCGCCGGGTTCCGCGGATCGGGATTGCGTCAGATTTCCTGCGGGGTTCGTGCGTTATCGTGGATTGACGCGCGCGCCTTAAACGCGCACCTCTCCGTATATCTGTCATCGGCGCGCTTTTGCTGCAAGCCTTCCGTAGGCTGCCCGTAATAGCGGCGATGAAGGTGATGATGATAGGTGTAATGCAGGTTGAGTGCTGTGTCAGCAGCGCTTCGGATCAAAAACGGCACCGAGACTACTCGACTACAAGATAACTAACGCGGACGGTCGTATTTTGGCGCAGCCCGATCAAACCGGTGTTACTTTTGGCAGACGACGGAAACAATTTAAATATATCGCCCTATTGCTCGCGTTGCGTCTGTTTGAAGGCGCTGGAAGAGACGCGAGACTTTTAGATTCACGCGGTTATGGTTTTCAGGTTGTAGAAAACAGATGTGGGCTTTACGGTGTTCACGGTGCGTTATCCGGATAGGGATGCATCAGACGAGAACGACAGCACGCTTTGCATGTCACGTCCGTGCTGCAGATCTTCCCTAAGCGGGTCATTTGCTGATAGGAATATTGATTGAACCTGCAGGTCCTCGCATATTTCGTCAATGCGTCGCCTCTTTCGTATTTATCTGACGCGCTGACAAAGGCGAGGATCCTGACTGGTTATAAAAACTAAAATGCTAAGCGCGGCGGTAAACCGGAGCATGTCTCGTGTGTAAACGCAGTTAAAACCGACCTAACTAGACTGTTTTCTTGAGATCTTCCGGCACACCTGAGAGGGAGGGGAAAGAGCAAACTGGCCTACGATTCGATGACTGTTATTTTAATGAAATTCACAATTACGCGGCAGTTTTTTTAAACGATCATATTGTCAGACACGATTACGGTCGGTGCTCGTCCGCGCGCCCGTGTTTAAACCCGCCACGTGTATTAATTCAGAGCCGTGCTTTAATCATTAGCCAGTTCTGGTCGTGATGTCTTTGTTGAGCCGTACTGGAGAGCGGGTGCAGAATAGCCAGGGGTCTCTTTTTCAGACGACCTAAGTTTGCTTAAGTGAAGAATTGTGGGAATATTCACTGCCGCTTAGGGGTCGGCAGAGATTGAGTTATTTTTTAAATAAACTAAGGGTTTTATTCAGCAAGGGCGCGCGCTAAATTCTTCAAAAGCGACCGCGGAGACTTGTCCACGTGCTCAAAATACAGTTCTTCCGAGCTTCCGGTTTATTAAAAGTGCGACGGTTTTCGTAAAATTATTAAGCGGCGCTGTTTCCGGCCTCGATATTTAATAGTTATTTTAAGTAGTGATCATATTTCCCAGTAATACAGTTTTCGGCGTAATTAAATGCGGCTTCTGTTTTCCGAAAAGCTTCTGAATGGTGGTTTAGACGCGAGCAAACGAATCTACGCAGTGCTGAAGTTCTGACCCACATTTCGTTTGATTGGCTCTGGGACGGCGGCACCAGACCTAGTTTCTCGGCAGGCCCAGGGAACTTTCACTGTTGTGGTCTTTTTAAAAGGAGACGTTGAATCCAAAATAGCATCAGCTCACGCCGTGTCACCGCTGAAGTCTCCCGCTTTCCACCAAACCCCGCGCTTTTCCCAGAACCGCTTTCCACGTTCCCTCGCGCACGTTTAGTTTGTGCTCGGCTTGAAAGCGTGTCGTGTAACACAAACCCGGCGGGTCCTCAGAAAACAGCCGAACCCCTGTCCGCTTCCTGTTTGCGTGTGCATAACTTCCTGTCCTGCACGCTGTCTGATAGCCATTGTTTTCCTTTATCCTTTAATTGCTGAGGTCTCCAGGCCCGGCCGGAGTTAGTTAGTTATTTCATGCGGCTGAATTCAAACGGGTTGTGTTTTTGATACCGAGGTTCGAACATCACGTGGTACAGATAGCCAACGTTTAGTTCAAATGAAGAGTTTTCTTTGGTGTTGTTCTTGTCTGAGGATGTTCAGGGACCTTCGTGGAGAATCAGACTTCAAACTGCAGTGCGGTTCAGGACTCGGTTAATGTGGCCCTGAGAAACCAGCCCCGAGGCCCTTCTCTAGTCTTTTTGAGGAGCAGAAACTCATCCATGTAGTCTTCTAATGACTTCAGATGATCGTGCAGGTGGACGAATGAGTCAAACCGCACCGCGTTTCCAGCTAAGCTCAGCTGTAATAGACGCGCACGTCTCGAGGGGGGCTTCATCGGCTTGCCAGACAGGCGTATGGACGACTTTAGTCTAAATCGTTCACAGAAATGTTTTGGAACGCTGTCTGATAGCGGCTCGAGGAGTCATCCGTCGAATCGGGAGTTAGCCATTTGTATAGGAACTTTGCATATTGTTATAATGCGTGTAAGACTGGATATTTAATTGTACATCCTTTCATCTTACATTGAGAAGAACTCTTTAAACATTTGTAATTCAAAAGCAATAACTTATATAATCTTTAACAAATCTCTTTTTCAAACTGCACATTGGAAGCATATCGCTTTTTTTATTTAGATAAAATAGCGTTAGAATTTACTGCACGGTTATGACATCCAAAAATATATTTTTTCATGTTTTAATACTTGAACTTGACTATGAGTATATTTTTTTAATTTCCGGAAATAAAAAAAAACATTTTTTTAATTTGTAAAACTCTAGAAACAAACCTACTGTGAGCTACTGTGTTGTTGGTTTTGAATAATTATATATATATATATATATATATATATATATATATATATATATATATATATATATATATATATATATATATATATAATTTGTTATGTTTTGATTCTCCTCATAACTGATTGCTTTGGCTTACAGCTTCTAACTTTTTAACAAAGACGTTTTAAAAATGCCTATGGGAGAAATTATGTAAATAATTTCTTAACAAAGGCCACCGGAAAAGTGTTTATATGTGATACCCTTCAGCTCAGTAGCTGTAGTCTGTGTTTGGTATCTCCCTCAATTAAATGCGCTGATATCTGAGAATATTTTGTGGGTGTCACGGTATAGGGCTGTCTCAGAGAAAGGTTTCATGTCAAGACACCACTGTCAGGAGGTCCAGACATCCCAAGGCAACTCAGAATCGAACAGATAGAATTGTTGGAGAGGGGTCATCACCTGAAGGAGCTACATAGCACGTCCTCATAGGTTTTTCATTGGAAATGTGCAGAGGTGCAAGGCTTTGATCGGGGAGCCCTGCGGACGCACCGAGCCGTTGACCTCGATATGGATCAGCGCCGGAGAGATGGGGCGTAAATGAGCGCAAGAAGACAAATAGTGTACATTAACTCCCGCGGCTCCGCTCTGCTCGTCCAGATTATTCATTCCCGCTCTCGTTTCTCACCTCTCCGGTTTGTAGCAATGCCTCAAAAACGCATTACAGCGAAACGTCTGTGCGGTGTTGCTCGGTGTCTGAAAGCGAAGGGGAGGATGTGCTCTGGCCTAACAGCGGTCATATGTCAAGTCATGTGATGAATTTGACGTAAATGACTTCAGCTGAGAGGAACTCGGCGTCACAGGTCATGGTTTGTCCATCGCTGGTTCTTCTTTCTCATGTGGTCGGTCAGGCGGCTGCAGAATGAGAGGCGTCTGGTGTAATGGTTCGAATGGCTGTGGTCAGAGTCGGTTTGGTTGTACGTCACTGTTAAGATTCGCCAATGAAGTTCGTTTGAGGCTGAAGTTGTGCAGCTCTGACCCTTTAGTAACATTTAGATTGAACTGTTTGCTATTAACTAGCATGCGCATTATTAGCATGTTGGCTGCTTATTTGTACTTAAAAAGCACATATTTATACATAACCGTCTTCTATATGCCTTTGACAGTTACATAGGGCCCAATGAAACCATTTTCGTTTCAGTGTTTAATATAGATGTTAGAGCTGTCTAAACTGGAAAAAGCTAGCACTGATGTATCTTAAAATATGTTACTGCCATTGTTTGGTCTTAAAATGCTCATAGGTATTTATTTGTAAGACATGTTTCTAAAAACTACTTAAATTAACAAAGACTTAGTTCTGGTTTAGTCTAACTCCTGTCTGGGAAACCCCCCCATAGTGTTACAACCTAATTTTGATTTATTCACCCCAAAATTGCCAAATTTCGTCACAATTTATAATATTTTAATACAGTAAATTCCATCTTTATGACTGAATTCTGCGATTCTTTCAGTTTTCCACTCAATTCTGAGTAGGGTTTACTTAATATCAATAATGAGAAAATAACTGTTCCCTATTCTGAAATTGTTTCATCACACGTTTTCAAGCATTTAGGATTTGTTTAGGTTAGCAACTTAAATCACAAATAATTGATTTAGAGAAACAATATTCCGTTATCGAACAATAAACCTCAATAACACAATGCATCCACGCATGGCCCAAACATGTACCAAATGTGGATGGTGGAACGTTTTTTGTTTTTTCGCAGGAAACATTTTATCCCTAGTCTATATATAGCTGTTTGTTATTACTGGTTTGAGTGTTTGTTAGTCTTTCTTTGTCCCTGGTCAACAGCGTCAAAGTCGTATTCCCATCTTGTTGCCATATTTGTGGTCCGACCAAGTTCAGCGTTTTGCATTCAGTGGGTTTCTTCCAGGAACATAGCGCTGAGTAAGAAGTGCGGGGCTGTGAAGAGACTCTACAGCACTAACTCTTCATTTAATCACCAGCTCTGGATGTGTCTCACTCCAGGGTTTCTGGAGCTTTCTGTGGTCTTTTGATGGAGCTTTCATTAGCGTGAGGCCAAGATAGAAGCAGTTTGTCTAGAGGTTTCCTCAGGCAGATTGTGAGGTTGAATTAAGATAAGTCTGGGGTTCAAGACGGTGCTCGATGAGATGAGAGAACAAACTGTGTGCTGAATAAAATCTGGCGTACGGTGTGCTTTCAAACTTTGCTAGTACACATCACAAACAGCTACAACGAAACAGAGAATTAAAGATGGTGGTTTGATGTCGAAATCTAAAATGGTATTTTCTTGTAAAACTCCAATATTCTGTGTTTTATTTCCAGCTCGTAAAAAGATGTTTTTCAGAGTATATATTGCCTGTGATTTCTGCGGGAGGTAAAACTTGATAAAAGACCATCAGACACTCAATGCTGGTCAACGACACAATATTGCACTCGGTGGAAGTTAAATTTAGGTCCTTTATTGTGGGTTGGCTTCGTGGACTCTTTGGGGTTGGCGGAGCACTTGAGGGGAACTTTCTTCCCTGTATTCCAGTCTGATTACCGGATTGGGATGAAAAGGTCAGGTCACTCTTGGACTGCTGAGAAAAACAGCTCTCGTCTGCGGCCCGGCTCACATGAGTCAACGTTTCCGCAGCGTGTAATCATAGTTCACGGGTGGGCTGGATCTTCAGAAACACACCCACTCCAGCGTAACTCTTGGAATGTGGCATTTTGGGAAGGTACTTAAAAAAAAAAAGTAAAGGGCCACATGAGCATGCTTTGGGAAACCAGAAACCATTTATTTTGTAGCCATTGTCTATCAATGGCAATAGTTTTGTGTATATATATATGTGTGTATATATATATATATATATATATATATATATATATATATATATATATATATATATATATATATATATATATATATATATATATATGCATATATTAGAATTGAGCAAATTGAATTCAAATGTCTACTCAATAGAACTCTTGTATGATGCTTGAAAGATGATATTTAGGGAAATGCCAGCATTTGTTTAGCAGGCGTAATGCTTATTAATGATTAGCAAAAGATAATTTCCCCTGCGTATGCATGTAAACGAGTTTTATCACGCATTGTAAGAACTCTGACGCATTGTTGCATTATTATGTCTTTAAAAAGCGAACGCTTGACATTTGATCCATCTCTTTAACAAAATAATTTTTTCGATATCCACTCTTGAACATTCAGATGCTCCAATTCAAGTGTTTGTGTGATTGACTAGCATTAAATAGTTTTCTAGTTTTAAACTTCCGCCATGTGCTGACCGCCGTAGGGAAAAGAAAGCTCGTCCTTGGCTGCTGACTCGCACCCAAACAGTATCCCAGCTATATAAACTCTAATGTGCTGGTTTTTGCCAAGAACTCATGCGAGAATCGCGAGGCTTTCGCCTGCGGCTGTGGAGAATAGATTTTCTGAGGGGGTCATAAATTTTTTAAGCTTGTGCCTGAAAGCATGGGAAGGCATCAGAGTGTTATGCTGCACGCTGTGCTTGTTGTATATAGGTGTGTGTGTGTGTGTATGCGAGGAATAGAGTGTGTGTATTTGTATTTGTGTCTGGGTTTGTTGTTTTATGTCCCGTGTTGTTTGTTGAAACGAGTCTCTTCTCTTTCAAAGGCTCAGGCGTCCCGCCGCATGCCGCGCTAGGTCACAGGGCGGCTTACGCTTTCTGTGGGTTTCTTTCACCGGTGTTTATTTTTTGCTTAACGTCTTTCGTTTTATGCTATAGGACTAAATATCGCTAATTAATGAACTGCCCTATGGTGAAGCAATATGTTTTTGCTGCTTTGGGTTTATTTGACTTACGATAAGCCCACCACGTCACATTTCAGTCTAATGCACGCAATGCTCTTTTTGCTTTTTTTGGGCTAGTCATGTTTTATTTAACAATGTTTCTGTTAGCACCGTCTACAGCTCGGGCTAATGGAGTCACTCAGCGCTTCAAGAGCGCCGCTGATCTCTTTCTAAAATCCTTTTGTTTGGACGGTCACTAAATGGTCGATTACCGTTTTTCGCATTATTTGCATCCTTTCGCATCCTTCATAGGTCTGATCCAAAAGCGAAGCACACAACAGATGCCCACAATTGATATTCGTAGTCTTAAAGTGCCCCTATTGTGGGTTTTTGAAAATGAGCTTCCTGTGCGGCTCTAAGTGAATGAAAACATCCTGCAAAGGTTTAAGTGTAAAAGCGCACCGTGTATAAAATGATTGTCTCTTAAAAGACTCTTAATCATCGAAACGAGTCGTTTTTATGTTGACCTCTAAATGAAACGTTAGCGTATTGCTGGCTCACTTGTTGGTCTTTTCACGTTGGTCCGAACGTGACTTTTTGGAGCGTTAAAAGTCACTGCTTTAAATAAAATTGACCAAGCACTCGTACTTTGTTTCGGCCTAATTTTGTTCAAAATTTGATTTGATTTGCATGTTGCTGAGCTACAACTCAATACTTGGATATAAATAGGTTAGAAATAGATGCCACTCAAAGTATTTTTTTAAGCAACTAACTGAAATTAATTCTAATAAAGTAGTAACGCATTACAGTAACTTAGATGAGCTTTTGTGTCCAAAGATTAGCGTAGCGGGAGAAATGAATAATGAATATATGAGATCCTGGTCCAAAAAACATAAGTGTCACTTTTTGGAAAATTAAGTTCTTAGCAATGCGTATTACTAATCAGAAATTAAGTATATTTACGGTAGAAAATGTACATGTCATGAAACATAACCTTTACGTATTATCCTAAAGATTTTTGGCATAAAAGAAAATTATTATTTTGACCCAAACAATGCATTTTTGGCTATCGAATATTAAAATAAAGACATCTAATAGATGCTTCTTTTACATCTTTCAGCGCACGATGCTTTTTGTTTCCTGCCGATTCCGACATTTCACTAAAAAAAATGTAATTGTTGCATGGTACACAACCTTGCTAGATGGGTGGTACTTTCTTTGATCGTTCAGTATCGAACACAGCAGTTTTTGAAACAGAGCTTGTGTGTGTGTGTGTGTGTGTGTGTGTGTGTGTGTGTGTCAATGCTTGCTGTATATTAATTATCAGTCATCACTTTAACTCTTTAACAAATATTCTCTGCTTGTGTTTTGATCACACAGCCGCTCTCTCAGGAGGCCTTTAGTGCTTTCAGAGCTCTTGAAGGAGGACTGAGGCGGTGTGTTTTGTAGTGGATTGATTTATGTCTGGCAGGAGTCCTGGCCGTGTGATTGAAAGCCCACGAGCAGATTGCTAGTGCACATTTTAATTTCACTCCCAGGATCCCGCGCTGGCTTTCAGCTAACTGCTGCTGTCAAATCACAGGGGTCTGGGGTGAGATTGAACAAGTGTTTTAATAATCAATGCCTTTGATCCCGAGACTACATAAAACATGTTAAACGCATTGTTTTTGCCAAGATCCCAATGCGGAGAGTGAAAATATGCGCAAAATAAAGATGGACCGCTTTTCATCTATAAAGCTTCACGCCCAAAGATTTAAGAGTCTTTCAGGGTGAAACTCATGAAAACATGAGTTTGGCTCATTTTTTTTACCTCCAGAAAAGAGAGAATCATTTGTACAGTATTTTTTTTTGCATTGCAGTTAGGATGTTAGTCATTAAAATAAACTTGATTTATAAATTCTTTGGATTTTAGGGTCATTTCGAGAGATTTCCTCTTTAAATGTGCCAGGTGTGTTTTGATTTTAAGGTCACCTGATAAAAGCTGTTTCTCAGAGGCGCAGAGAGAGAATGTGAGAGCACAGGTATCATCGGGACCTGCTGCGTCTGCGTCACGAGGAAATGAGCGGCGTTTGATCTCAGCAGAGGCAGACACTAGTGATTGTCCGCTGTCCAGAATCCCTCGCCGCCTCCATCTGTCTGCTTTAGCCCCTCGGCTGGGGACAGAAACCACGCCGTGAACTCTGATTGGCCCACGGAACACCAACCACATCCTGAACCAGTCTGGAGATAAGAACCAGGACTCTGTAAACCTCGCTGAGAGCCACAAGAAGAGCAACAGATAACAAATTTAACAGGGCCAAAATGACAAATCCAAAAAAACCAAAAACAACAACAATATATATATAAATTTAACAATAAACTATTTGCTAATATTAGCCAATATATAAGAATAAGCTAAAAATAAACTAAATTTATTGGCACGTAACAGCCAATATATCAATATATGAGTAGAATTTTCACTTAAAAAAGCACCTTAAAAAAATCACACAGGTATTTTACCTGAAGCATGAAACATTGCAAATTTTTCTCCTTGTTGCTGTCTTTATTTTTTATGCACGTATTATAACATTTTTGTATTTTACGCATGCACAGAAAATCTGCGTGATTGCGTGGAACAGATTCAGATTAGTTCAAAAAGAATTGGCGCTAAACAAAGCTGATAGTATGAAAGCTTCCCATATAAGGAAAAAAAAAATTATAATACACCAAAAATGGCATCTTTTTGCCTTTCCTGATCTAAAATTTAAATTTAAAATAATTTTAATTACTATGTTTTTGTGCACTAACCTAATGTATTCAGACCGATTTAGCGATGTCGGATAAAATCAATCAAAATTTAACAACGTGAAGCACTTTTTTTTTCAGTGGGCCTCATTAGTTTCTCTCATACAGAGATTAGGTTTTGCCTCGTGAGAACAAGTCCTAGGTAATCTCACATCAGCAAAGTGATGACTACGGATGGGTCGAGCGTTCGATCGGTTGTCCTAATTAAACAACCAGTCAATTAGTCAAGTCTCCTAATCCAGTTCTAGTCATCATTTTGTCACCGGTGTCTCTCCTCGGTAGCCATGAGCCACGGGACGGCCCTTCTCGAGACTAAAGCCCATGTTTTTTTCTGAACGCCTTCCCAAACCAGCTTTAGCTTCAGTGTGGCCTGTACTAATGTCCAACGCATGATCCGATCCAGTCAACTAAAGACAATCACCTGACATCGGCTTATTGAGGACAATAAAACCTGTATGCGTTTTCAGGAATGAGCCTGGATATTTGAGAGAAAACATTTGTCACGAACGGCGACACATGACCGTAACCGAATGAACCGCGGAGACGTTCGGCTCTGCGCTCCTTTCACAGTTTAAGGGTAAATATTATGCGCGATTGAGGAATGCCCGTGTGACTTGGTGTCAGAGGTCAACGTGGCGGATCCTCAGAGAATTTCACAGATCGATGTGTCCGAAGCCTTTGTCATGGACGTATGCTTGATGGATCTGTTTTCATTCATCTCATTAAAGACGGACAAAGCGTCGCTCTCATATGTTCAAAGCGGCACAGAGGGCTAAAATGGACATGTTTCTTTATAATTGTTGTGCGAGTCTAATCCTGAGCTGAACCGCTGGGATGCATGAAAAATGTCTCCACGTGAGAAATTTCCGGGTGAATGGCCAGCACTCGGGGGGCTTTTGTGTCTCAGCTCTTTTCACTGCCCACAAAGAAAATCCATTATCACAGTAAAGGTGCGACACGGCTGGACTCGTGTCTGAATTCGGCAGCGGGACCGCTTCTGAGGTCTCGCTCCCGTCTCGTATCTGAGTGCATAGTTTGCAAATTTTGTCCTCGGAAGTTTGCTTGGAAATCATAACATTCTCAAAGTGATTAATGATTAAAAGCGACTCGCGTTTCCAGGCGCAGGGCCTGTTATAAGGAGGTCTGATTAGGCACCAGAAATGCTTTCCAGCGCAATGCTAAGGTAAATTAGCGCTGTGTGAACCGGGACGCCTCAATAATTAACCGTCAATTTACATGCCCAGAATTCCTTTAAGACAAATTCTTTCCATGTATAAAGTTCACGCAGGCTCTAATAGGTATAAACAGACCCCAAACCACCATCTAAAAAATAAACAAATAAATAAATTAACCCATACATTTCAGTTGAAATGGATGTAAAGCAGATGGAAAATGATGTAGTTTGATATAGTTTGAGTACAAACATGGTTTATTTTAACGTCAGTTTATTGTACTAATGATTCATAAATGCCTTGAGGTTAATTAAATGGAATGAAAATGAGTATTTTTTTTTAATTTTGTATTCCTTTTAATTAATTAAGTCTTTTTTCAAATATGTTTACATTACTTATTTACAACTACATTAAATAAAAATGGTAAATGCTACTTTTGTAACTAGCTAAAAATTTTTTTCACAATTTTTCATTTGTATTCAGTTAATGTTTAAGTATAATATATTAATATTCTTTAATATATTTATGCATGTGTTTTAATTAAGTGTCTCATTAATTAATATATACATTATTGTACAAAAAGGTTTCATTATTATTTTCCAAGATAGTATTTCTTATTTAGTCTTTTCATTTTGAACTAATTCAAGGTCATTCTTAAAGATAAATATTTTTCATTGGGAAACTCTGAACTGCCATTTGTATCATTTCGGTGAAGATGCTACTTGGAAAACCAAACAAACAAACTGTGAAGTATTTTCTTGCAGATGTGTGTTAGCGCGAGCTTCTCGTTTCGGTGAGGTCTATCTCTGAGGGGTTGGACTGGGAGGAGGGCTCACGCTAAACAAATAGGCAGAAAATGCGTGGAATGTGTCCCGTCCAATCAGCTCCTTAGAGAAGCCGGCCAAAGTCCTCTCTTATTAGCGTGGCACGAGAGCGGAAGATTGTCTCGCTGTGAACTTTTCAAAGAGCAACTCCAAGTTTTCTTCCTGCAGTGTCCCTGTTTAACAGCGCTTGAAGGAAGGAGGATGAAAGCGGAGCCATGACCTTAGTGCTGTTTGAGTTTGAGGCCAATGCGCAGAACAGAAAACTCAGCTTGGCAAAAGCATTGCACATACCAGAGAGAAATATTGAATGTTCTTCATCTTCCCTGGAGAGAGTGGAGCCAGAGCCAGAGGCTTTTTTGCTTTATAAAACAAATTTGCTGTCCTCAGGATGAAGATCCAGGCTGTGTTGAAGGATCTGAAATCCCTGGGTGTTGGGATAATGAATTAAGGGATGAGAAAATAGAAAAGAGGAGAGGAGAGATACAAGTTTGTGTTAGATGATGAGCCAAACACTTGCTCAAGTAATTGCGGTCAAAGCCAGTTAGCTTAATAACTGTGGATATTTTTATTTATTGTGGCGGCAAGACCCTTTTAGGAGAACATGAAATCAAAATTTACGCCAAAGTTTCATAACGATATGTTGTAAGTAATGGGAATGTAACTTTCAGGTTACAGGCATCTATTGTGTGGATGAAATATGAATTTTCCCTCAGCTGTATGTGATTGGCAGCAGTGCGTGGAGGACATTGTGTTTGTTTGTCTGGAGCTGCCGGCCGTCTCAGTGGTTTTTATAAATGCAGGAGGAACCGGTAGCCTGCAGTCCACCGAAACGAGTGATACACAACTGGCCTGCAATCTAATGAGCACACACACACACACACACACCTCCCTGATTCACACTCCACGCTATGAGACGGCATAGTAACTGTGTTTCCATCCACCTATTTTATTCACAGTTTGAAATAGCACAAAAAAAAAAGCGGGATGGAAGCAGCAAGATGTGCAGAAATTCTACAAATGTGCAAAAAAACATGCGCACATATGAATAGGGTACACTTTTTATCCGTTAAGAAAATTGTGGCAGGATTTTATATATATATATATATATATATATATATATATATATATATATATATATATATATATATATATATATATATATATATATATATTATTTTAGGAGGTCTATATAATATTTTCTTTGTCTTCTGCTCTTGAGTCATTCGCTCTTTCTTACATTTCAAGTGTCTCTCTCTGATCCACATGGGCCAACTACAAGAAGAGGCAAATAGTCCTTTTTAAGTCATTGAACGTATTTTCTTCCCACCTGCTGTAAAGTTTTCCCCTGCTGTCAGACTTCAGATTCACCCGTCAGAGAGTCTTGTGTTTGCCTCAGACGTCTATTACTGTGCCACATCCATCTGGCAGTTTTTTACCACTCTAAAACACTGAACTGTACTTTGAGGCTCACATGGGACATATAGCTGCTGATCCCATTTCCTCTCCCAGCCCCGCAATTTCCTGCCTTCTACTGTCTCTTTAATAATAAGTGGCAAAAACCCACTCAGACCGAATGACAACAACTGGAGACAGTGTCCTTTATGTGATTAGTAGTTCCAGGGTTTATCTGACTGTCTCTCTCTGCTTCAGTCTCTCTATCTCTGCCATTTCCTGCATCGGTATCTCATCCTCTCCTGACCGTGCTAAGATGTTGACTGTTGTGGTGGGAGACTGTCAGGAGCAGTTGAGTCTGGACTACGGTGCCTGATAAAGTGAAAACTGATATCTCTCCATACCTCACGCCCGATGTTCTAGTCATATGTCTATATGATCTATCTAAGAGCATCCATCCATCTATCCATCCCATGTCACATCACAAGTTCACAACTATAAACGTCTATGGTTTTTGCAGCTTCAAACAATGGTTTTGGACAACAGGAGGACGTTATTAGTCCTGAAATAATATTTTTATAAAAAAAAAAAGTGACAGATTGAAGGAAAATGTGTGTTTTCCTGATATGAGGCCTTTAAGGTCATTTGGATAACCGTTGTGAGATCATTGAGCCAGTTATGGTCTGCTCTGTTTTATCAAACATTTGCAAAACTGACTGTGTGCTTTCTTTGAGGGCTTGGTCATGTAATCAGCCCGTTCTGTCTGGCTTCAGTGTGTGTATGCTTTTGTGTTGAGTTCTCCTGAGGTTAGCACGAGCTTTTCCAAGTTAAATCCATATAACGAGTATTCGCAGCGTTCCTCGATGCCGTATATCAGAGGCAGTTCTGGAAGCGACCAGTTCTCCGGTCCTCTCGGAGCCCTCCAGCTGCTCTGCCTTTCACGGATGGCGGTCTCTGGCTGAGCCGGAGAAGATTTGTTGTGCTGTGTGTTTCTCTGAGGGGAGCCCAGGACTCTGGAAAGCGTGCCTGATGGGCCTGCAGCCAAAACGCAGGGTCACGCAGTGTACAGGAGGACAGGCTCACCTCCGCAGCCCTCTTCTCCTTTTCTCTCTCTCAGGAACAGCTGCTGCAATAGAGGAAACGGCCCGTGAACGGCCTCCCTGCACCACCAGACTGCCCTAATGCATTCTGGGATATTTAGACATCTGCTTAGTTATTCATCCCCAGGTCTTTACCATATAGGGGCTATCTTGCTCTCGGATCTGAAAGATCAGGATAGGGGCAGAGAGAGAGGTGTGTTCGTACAGCTCCCACAGCTGTTACTCCCCGCAGTCTAAAGAAGTCCCAGCAGCATCAAGAAAACCTGGTTTGCTTAAACTACTGCAAAGAGCAGCCAAGATTGTAAGTGATAATTCGCCCCGACAAACTTGTAAAAATAAGATCCAAGTTGGTGGATAAAAGCCCAGACGCACCAAACCAATATCAACTAGCAGCAGCAAAAGCTGGCTGTGGTGTTGCTTCACGTCACATGCATCTGGGCAAAGAGGTTGAGCTTGACTACGCCATCAAGACCACAGCCAACTAGCATGTAGATCCTGCAAATGCTCGCAGAGCGGATCCACTGCCAACTGCTTAATTGGTCAAAACAAGCTGCAGGTAGACTCTGACCAGCAACAATGTCCCATATTTAGTTAATTTCCTATAAATGTCTAGGTTTCTTGTTTTTAGAATGCTAAAGGTTGCGAAGACATTTGTCAAAATGTCCATCATGTACAGATAACATCATAAGGATGACAGATGCTGACCGTATTGACTATTTTAGTCGTATTTTGGTGTGGATTTTTGATGCTTCTTGGTGTATGTTATTGTTAGCCGAATTCTGGTGAAAACACTTCTATCAAGGGTGTTCTCAGAGGGACTGGCATGGTAATCTACATGACAATGGTAATGTATTTGGTCTAGTTGGAATATATCTGCTATGCTCCTGCAGCAGAGCAAGTACTGATTTGCTACTGCCAATACATCCACAACGTGTACGAATATATCCCCATATGGCATGCCATTTTGTATGTCTCTCTTATTGCTTCAAATGTTTGTTCTATTCGATTGTAAGTGCCCTGCGAAGTGGACATCAGGATATTCCTCCATAATTCAAGTTCGCAGCGAATGTGTAAGTTTCATTCAAAGGCAAGCACTAGCCAAGTTTTCGAATATCGAGCAGCATGCTCATTGGCTTCTGATACAAAAACAAGCAGTTAGCCGCACCATGTGATATTAAAGTCATTATGCCAGTTTGAGTTTGACATATTTGGCTGCACCATCTAGAGCTTCATGCCAGAACTATGAATGTGTGAGTCAAGTTTTTGTGCACTTCATAATGAGTACAAATTCAGTCAATTTCAAGGTTCCAAGCTGGCTTAAAGTGAGGTGGTAAAATTCCCGATCACATGGGTTCCTATCGAAATGGAATTTGCGAAAGAAAAACGGTAAATGTTACTACACTTTTAGATGGCAGCTAAAGAAGCAAAGAGTGGTAAGCACAACCAGAACTGAGCTGTTGTGTTTTAAATGTTTTCGTTTTCACCAAGCTCACGTCCTTGGTCTACCTTGGCTAGCTAGCTTTACTAGATTAGTTTAATGGAAATGATCTTTTCAGCAGGTTGGATGTTAGAGCCAGTTCTCTCCTGTTTCTCCTCCAGGGTGGATAGAGCGTTACTCTGTTTGATTTCTGTTGCATGTGTCAGGAGCTAGTAGTCATTGCTGTTTAGGGATACAGGAAGTGACAGAGTGTAATGACTCTGCTTTTGGTTAGTTGTGACTCGCTGATCTTTGTCTGGCCTCTGTATGTGTGTATTGATGTGATCTGTCGTCCTGATGTATATGTCAGCTGATAAGCGTGAAACGAGCCCAGGGCCCGAGCAGACACGTTCACGTCACGTGTGTTTGAGTGTGTATGTGTGACCGCTCTACACAAAGTTGCCGTCCACCGCAGCTCTCTGTAATTGTGTATTGATCAGGAAGTCTCTTCCAGTCACCTTGCTTTCCCAGTGGAACAAAACACACATAACGCTCAATCTTAGTGGTGACGGCAATTCATACACCAGACGAGGAAAAACAGATAAATAAATAAAAACATACACTTGATTTTTACAGGTTCGGAAGAAGATGTGAGGGATTATGGTGCTATGCAGTTTTTCAAAGCCAAAAAACTCAATCTATCATGTTTTTTGTTTGTTTTGCTTTTAAAAAAAGTAACAGGACCCCAGTATCTCATCTATCCGCATGATTCGAGATATAATTCATGCCTGTGGCAACAACATTGTGTTTTATTTTGAATGTTAGGATTATATACAATCCAATACAAAGTTGAATGAGAAAGTATGAGAAGTATGACAGCGCTGTTCACTTAAGCAAGCGCTACTAATGATAGAAAAATCCAGAGAGTATCAGCTGAGCCCTCGCGGTTGACTTCTTCACACAAATGCATAAATGAGGAGCAGGGTTAAGTGCTGCTCTGACTGTTGACCTTTAACCAGGGTCAGCATGCTGCCTGTGGCCCTCAGAGGCCCCGAGAGACTCTTGGAGAAGCTATCTGACTCATTCTTATGGATTCGGTCACTTAGTCTGCCACTGTATGTGCTCACCGACCCTCCCATAATGCTTTATATTTGAGTCTGTTATTTTAAGTGTTCTGATTTCCTCTCTCGGCCTGTGCTTGTTTATTGAGAAAAGTTCTGGCTTTGCTTTCTTCTTGTCCAGAGCCCGCTTAAGTAGAAAAACAGACCAAACCCGGCTGCCTCAGCAAAATATTAGCCGATTTATTTTTGCAAAGAGTATCCTGTCAGTTTGAGGTGAACTCTAGTGCCAAGCTTGGTGGAAAAAAATGCTATTTTAACAGTCAAAAGTGTTGGTTTGACACAAACCCCTCTTGTTGCAATGACAACATGACAAAGACGATTTGTTTTTATGCTTTTTTTTTTGCATAATTCAAAGGACTGAAATTACAACCCAATTCCCTACACGATTAATAATAGCTTTAATATTAACTGAAGCTTATGAGGCGGTGACGTGTTTTGATGGCAACTTGAATTCTTCGTCAGTAATGTGATGTTGTAAGTCTCTCCGATTGTGTTACTGAGAGAACTGGAAAACGAGGAACCCCTATTGCATTTCATTTTGCTGTTAATGCAATTAAAGTGTAGTGTGATCCGCGGTTTTCAACGCTGGGCGTAGCTGGAATGCTCGGAATTGGAAAAAGCCCTAAAGGTTTCTTGTAATTCAAGAGCAACAGAACGTTTGCTGTTATTTTATGGTAAAGATGAAATTTATGGAGCGCACGCAGAAATAAAACCCGTTGGTTCTTGAGCCAAACACACCTCAGTGGGCTGGAATGCCCAGAACGCACGGATAAATAAGCCAAGTTCACATTTACACGCATTGAGGCTGATTTATGCCATAGTTCATTTAAACAGTATTTTCTTATACCTAGTGGTAAAAGGTTTGATAGTCTATAAAATTATTTAATGTTTTTGAAATAAGTCTCTTATGCTTATCATTTATTTGCTTAAAAATATAGTAAAATTGTGAAATAATATTAGTCTAAAAGAACTTTAAATGCAATTTATGTAGTCTTAAGTGTCAATGATCCTTCAGAAATCATTTTATTATTATCATTATTGCACACACACACAGAGAAACGGAGAGAGAACACCCTCTAGGACAAGAGAGCAAATTAGTTTATCCCAAACAATAATATTTTCATGCGCTGGTTTAGAAAAAAAAAAGTAGGATAGGTGTGTCAGTGAACTCTCAATGTCAGTTTTGCCAAAACGCAAGATTTTTCCCTAAAGTCAGTCATCAGACATAAAAATCACACACCTTAGGACAGTGGCGTCCTGTCCTGCTTCTGGACCTGATCTCTAACCTGCCCCCGACACACTAGTACCTCCTGCCCATTACTAGACATCTTACCTATCATATATCATGTCTGTCCAGTCTGGCTAACAATTAAAGAGATAGTTCGCAAAAACAATTGTGTTCGCATCATTCCAAACAAGTTAGACCTTCAGTGACCTTTGAAACACAAGTTAAGGGCTTTCTGACCCTCTTTAGGCAGCAGTGCAGCTGACGAGTTCAAGGCCTAGAAAGGACATCATTAAAATAACACAAAGCTACGAGGAAACATTTAGTTGTGGTGCTCTCGATAATGGCATCGGCTCGTGGGTGAAGAATCGTTGAGTAAAATTCTTATTTTTGTTTCCTCGAAAAAGTATTCTTATAGCTTTATTAATTACGATTGAACCTCTGGTGGCTATTTTACCAATGCCCTTACTGCATTACACATCAAAAATATCAAGATAAACAAACATGAGGGTGAGTAATCAATAACAGAATCATGATTTTCGGATTAACTATCCCTTAACAAAATCATCGCAGACACTGATATGCTCCCTGATAGAAAAGAGCATTGAGAATTGTAACGGAGAGATAACGAGAGCGGCTCTGTGTAAGGCTCATTTTAGAGACTTGAGTGATTGATGGAAGGAGAAATAATCAGGAAAGAAGGCATGACTCTTCCTTCATCGCTCTGGGAAGCTGCGAATCACCTCATGTCACTTTTGAGTGGAGTGAAGGCTGGATCCAAATCCAGTTCCTGCTGCTGGTTTTCTCTCCGGCTTCGGCTGGCACACACACATACACATCGGATTCATGAATAGATTTGATGCTGTCAGCCATAGATTGCAGCAGCGTTCTACATACTCATTAAATGGCCGCACAAGGGATCATGCATGTTTGGAGGACTTTTAAGCTTTTATAAGAATGCTGGGAATTCAAAGTAAGGTGTTTTAATACATGCATGTGAAATGTAACTGTGTGCCTGAGCCGCAAAGTAACGACAGCTCTTGTGCCATTAGACTTCGGCTTGTCAAGGGTGCTGACAATTCTCATTACGTTTCACGAGTCAACACCAGGAGACCATGACAGAGGAGTGAAGCCCCTGAGCCATTCACCTGCACTTTTTCACACTCTTTCGTGTGCTCCCTGTGAAGTCAGCACAGAGATATCCATTTACATTGACATTTCTCATGTCCTCAGCCTGTCGTTGACATTTTTGCTCCCTTCGGTGTAGGCCTCAGATAAATGAAGAGGACCGCGACTCCTTGAGAAGTGTGGAGACCTGTGAACTTTTTAATGCGGTGTTGAGAAGTGCTGGTCACTCCTTCATCTACCCGCCTCACTTGGCTGCTTCGGTTATGGACTAAGGTCACAGCTTAAGATGGGCTGCGTGATAAAGACGCTATCAAGAGATGGTATACCAAGTTTAATTGTGTAAGATCAAGTGTAATTATGGAACGTCTTGGGAGAAACTACAATACCCATAATTCTGTAGAGGTCTGTCAATCAAAATAGCTCCCGGGCTTTGAAAATGAATGTCATCTCCCCGCGATATTTATACTAGGCTATGTCTATATATTTAAATATTTTGCAATTAAATAATATTTTCGTACTTGAGTCAAAGACGTTAAGATGACCTTCTTGACCTTCTTTTCAGTTTTTTTGTCCACATCATATGAATTCATACAAAAGCAACATTTCCTAAAATAGTAACAGTTTCCCATGAGATCGGGTTTTTAATAATTTAGAATATAAATAACAACCTAACAAACCATTCTTCCACCAAATAATATACTTACGGTTTTAATGTTTTAATGCAGCGGCTTGCCAGATTGAAGTGGAATTCGATATAACGCAACAGTCCAGACTGGAAAGAAAAAAAAAAAAAGATAATTTATAATCCTTCTAAGACAGAATATGATTCCTAGTGAGGAACTACACTAATCACAGAAGTCGCAGTTACTATGGAAACACAAAGAGTTCAGCAGTTACCGCCCACTGAAGCTTTGTGCTTGACGTAATGAAGCCAGTCTCCTGACCCTTTCAATTTGACCTTTAATAGGTCTTCTATGAAAATGTTTTAATACTTAGAATCATTTACTATATGCAAGATACAGTCATTTCAAAATAGTCATGTTAAATAGTTCAATCTCTCCTAGAATATATAGTAAGTACCTCTTCTTTTCTTTCTTTCTTTGCTTTTAATCAAGTATCGCAATGCTATTGTTGCTCTCAGTAAAGGTTGGGTAAGGGTTGACTCAAAGTTTTCCAGGATGAATGCTTCGTGTCGTGCCGGCGAGGCTTTGTGCGGAGAATGCAGATGTAAGTCATTCTCTGTGAGCCGAGTCTCCCTCGGGCTGGTTTCTGTAAGCTCATATGAGACGAGACGCGCAGGCAGGCCTCTCTGTGTAATAGGTGTTGTCTGAAGGCGACAGAAAGCGGTGGTAAATCCTGTCTGTGTGAAAAATGATGAGGCTTCTGCCTCTGGTCCTCTCTAAATGAGAAAGAGGACTTGAATTATCACACAGAAGCGCTGATTGAAGAGAGTTACATCAGAATACGGCTGCTGAAACATAAATGAGGAATGAAAAATCCAGAGCTCTCACTCTGGAAGATTTTTCTTTTCTGTGTGGATGCATTTCCTGTTGAAACAGGAAGTTGGGGCGGGAGCATTTTTAAATAGCTACTAACTATTAGAGGGTATTGTCGTTCTAGTGAGCAATTGATTCATAATGAAATAACATTTATTAATATTTTGAATGAACTGATTCTTATATTTTCTGGTTTGAATTTTTATTTAAGTTTAGCATTTTCTTTAAGCATAGTTTTTTTTTATCTTTAAATTATTTCAGTTTTAGTTAATGGTACACTGGAAAACAAATCTTTTGAGAGTTTATTTGGCCATGTTTAGAGTACACTAGTGTGTAGATGACCCTCAAAGGCTAATAGTCTTGGACTAAATGCCACCAAACTCTAATTTCATGGCTTTTTAGGAACGATTTTCAAGACGTCTGGTACACTGATATAATATTGATATTTCAGTGTTATTTTGTAAGCTAAAGAAAGCCTTTATCGCATAAAAGGTAAGCTGAAACTAGTTTTTAATGACCATGTCTCTCAAGCCTAAAAGAGACAAAAGCAGTTTTTTGACATTAGCACTATATTTTGAAGTCTTATAAGTTAAAGAAATATGTTAAAGTGTTTTGATTAGTTTCTCACATAAAAAAACGGAATGGCTTTAGAGGACTTCTGTTACGAGTCTTTCACAGCGTTTCTCTGCTTTCTGAAGCTTGTTGTGGATCGTTGTGTAGAATAAAATGGGTGAGAAAAAAAAAAGATGTTAAAATCACGAGGTTGAGAAATTAATGACCGTATTTTCATATTTGGCTGAAATTCTCTTCATATTTGGCCTGCGGTAAGACCTTTGAGCTGCTAGAGTCATGACGCTCTCCAATAATGATGTTTCCCGCTTCCCAAGAGCCAAAAAAACAAAAGTTTATACTACATGTGCTTGTTTGCGGTTTGTGTGCCCACATGTCTCTTTATATGTGTGTGTGTGTGTGTGTGGGTGTTCATTTTTGAGCACAGATTGGGCAGCGAGCAGCTGGCATCCTGGTGTGAAGAAGATGGTTCACCATGTGTGGTGACTGAATACACAACGGCAGTGTGCTTTTCAAGGGATAAACATTACATTTTATGGAAAACAGCAGTGGCGAGATGACTGAAGATTCGAGTTCATGTGTGGGATTGAAGAGAATTTTAAATCTTCAACATTAGATCCTGCCGATAATAGAAAAAACCCAGAGTGAGATAGACTCATAATGAGCCGTGCGCCGCAGTCGCCGCGTTTAACCGTATGAACTCACCGACCTCACACAGCGTGCGCAGAGAAACTTCACGGCTCGCACGCACACACACAAAATCGAACTGCGTCCAAACAGAAATGCATGCATTGAATGCGTTAAGGTTACATGCATGCAAAGCGTGCTTTAATTCTATATGCGTAGTCGTTTTATTGCTATAGCTCTATCTGTTTCATACTGACCCGTGTCTCTTTTAGAAGGTGTAATCTGTAATCTGTAAATCTGACATGTATAAAAAGACATATAGCGAGTGGCACGCAGGTCAAAATCAAGCCCGTCAATCATTTTTATGCGGCCAAGATTAAGATGAAATCACTGCACCGCCTGATACATTAAATCAGCCTCGGAGAAACTCTAGAAGTGGTACGTGAAAAGAGGAAAGGGCAAAAAAACTCTTGTTTGCACTAAAAAGGTGTGATTTATTTGATCAGAAATACAGTGAAAATAGTAATAATGTGAAATATCATTACAGTTTAAAGTGAATGATTCTAAGATGAATTTTCTGCATTATTACTTTTGTCTTGATTGCCGTATGATTCTTCAGAAATCATTTTAACATGATGATTTGATGCTCATGGAGCAACTCTTATTTAATCAACAGTTGTTTTGCTTATTATTTATCTATTTATCATAAACCATGATACATATTTTTGTTTAGAAAGTATTTTTTTTATTATTTAAAAAGTACTATTTAATATAATGTACTGCATCTTTAATCAAAACTGTACATATCATTATATTACTTTTTCTACTGAGGGTGTTTCATTTTGTTATTCTGCTAAACTTCAGATAAATGAGTGAAGGACTGATAAATGCTCTGAAAAGATTCAATTTTCATTAAACTGCTTTTATGTAGAACATGTACGGCGCGCACTCATATACATATAACTCCTCACCTGCCGCAACCGTTTGTCTTTTGTGCGAAATATGAAATATTTAGCCTCTCGAGAGCAAACATTCATCGTTCGCTGTTATTCCAATTGCTTTAATGGAAGTTTTGAATGCTAGTAGCTAATAAGCTCAGAGAGATCATATAGAAAGGATGTGGAATTGGCCGTATCCATGGAAACAGACCGTTAAACCCCCTCTGCAAGTGATTATCCATATGTGCCAAGGTTTAGGTACTGTTGCTGCTCCGAGGAACCCTTCTGTTTCTGTTCCTCTTTGCATCTGTCTGTTTCTTAAGCTGAGGTGAAAAACACAGATTTAAGTGAGGATGTTAGTTCGCTAATGAGACGCTTTCTCTGACGTTCTCTCTGGCCTCAGTGAGCTGCTGGGGAGGAGTGTGCGAGTGTGTTTTTGTGTTTGCTGAGGTAACCAGCATAAACAGTGTTATCGGTGTCCGTACAGAAGGACGTGTCAGTCAGCAGTCTCTGTGATCAGGGGCCGTGTGTCTCTCTGGTATTTCCTCTCACGCTCCCAGAAATTCCCTTCAAACAAGCTTTGTCAGACCTGGAGTGAACCTGTGTGTGTGTACATTCATGTAACTTTCAGATTGTAGTGGTTGTTTCTTAAACTGTTACCCTTGTGGTTAATTTATTGCATTAATGTTTAGGAATCCAAGAATACCTATAAAGAGCGATATACTGTATATAAAAGGAACATCGATGGGAATTCATGGCATATTATGTGTGAAGTGTTTCTGACTGAAACAGGGTATATGATAAAATGATGAAGATGATTTGAATTTATCGTAATAATATGACCCTGGACCGTGGGTCAATAAGGGTCAGTGTTTTTAAATTGAGATTAATACATTATCTATTTCCACTGATATATGGTTTGTTAGGATAGGACTTACTAGCTAGAATTGCTAGCTATTACATTATTTTTTTTCAGAGAAACAGCTATGTACATAACTTAAACATCTACAAACATAGGCCTATTATGTTATTTATTGGCTTTAAAAGAGTCAAAAATTTACACGCAGCACCTTTAGAAGTCTGTTGCGAGTAGGATTATCTCTTCCTCATCTCGTCCAACGCCTTCGTTGCTAATTCCAAAACGTCATTTTAAACCTAGTAACAGAAGCTTGAGTCATCGAAGGAGTTTGAGAGAGAGCACGTGAGCTACCTCTGAGAGTCTGTGCATCTCTCAAAAGTGTTCGGCTGAGGTCTCTAATGTTACTAATAGTTAAACGGTAAAGTTGTGCGTGAAATCAAAGTATGACTATTTATTTAGTTAGCTCACGTTGCTATTTTTATGGTGAACAATTATTTCGTGTAAGTAAATAAATTTTTTTTTACGACAACACCGGTAATTCAATTGCTTGAATCCAATTTAAGCATCAGCGCAGAACATAGAACGTTTATTTACAAAACGAACAAAAATGCACCATGCCGTAGCCTATACTTAGACTTAACACCGATATCGCCGGCAACGCCGTCTATCTTCGTAATCTTTAATCCAAACGACGGGCCATCTCTGATGACATCAGCTTGACAGCTTGGGCATGAGTGTGACATCATTAACCACGCCCCTCTAACCGTCAGTGTTTGTTTCTGAACGAAACACCTACTTTACTACATCTAATCAATTTCAAGTGGAAAAAAACAAGCCACACCCTCTAGTTTGCTCATTTAATATTCGATTCTCTCTGAAGTTTGTCGCATTACAGATCGCAAACGCCTTTTTAATTTTCTTCATGAACAGCGCCTTTGTTACCTCCCTCATGAGAAGTCAGTTTGTTTTGAACTTGATGCTATGAGTAAAGTCGTACGATTAGCGCTAACAACATCAGCGCATATGTTAATGTGCGGATTGAATGTGTGCTTTCCGTCTTTTTTATCATATTAATTTTTATTTACTCGGTCAGCGTTTTATTTTGCTATTCTGCTGTCCTAAGACCTTTGAAATAATAGAAATTATTTGGCGAAGTGATATGGAACTGTAATGCGGTCAAAAGAGCTGCCTGGAACTACTTTCTGAAAATAATTGCACTACTTTGAATGTTCGTCGGCCAATCAGATTCAAGCATTCAATGGCCCTGTAGTATATATACATACGTGTGTGTGTGTGTGTGTGTGTGTGTATAGTTTGATTTAGTTCCACAAAGAAGTTGCTGTGCTGAGCTAATGTGTTAAGCATATGCTCCCCGCAGCTGGCGATGAGAATCGACTCATTAAGAAAGGTTACACTCGGAGGTTACGTGACAAATCCAGACCTGAGGGAGTGGAGGGAAGGGTACGAGACTCCCTCAGCTGCCTTAGATAACGTATAACGGATTTATTATGCGTCTTTGATCCAGACAAACCTCTGCCCGACTGTAAGACAGAGTGTGTGTGTGTGTGTGTCAGAGTGTGTTGAAATGCGTGATGCATGCAGACATAGATGCTGGACTGTAGCGAGGTCACGCTGAATATCTGCTGGAGGAACAGTCGTTTATCTTATCACACTAAGAGCTGACATCGCAAAAGAAAGAGTAATGAGGTAATGAAAGAGAGGAGGAATGGAAAGGAGGTTTGAGCAGCATTACGTCGTTTTCTCTCTCCGATTTGACCCTTTCATCCTAAAGGTTTCGTTGTCTCTGTGAATCTGATATGATATGTTCTTTAAACTCAGTAGGGAGAGACACTTCAAAGCTGCCATTAACCTTTAGGTGCCTCAATGAGACATTTCTACTCAGATCAATGCTACGTTTTAGTTAACCAGCTGAACGACCAACAGTCTGTCCACTGGTCATTTGATATATATATATGTTGTTAATTAACTTGATTAATGTTGATGATTAATAGTGAGTAATATGTGCAAAATTAGAAAACCGCACATTTACGAACAAAGCACCGTTTCTATCTCGTGTGTAAAAGAACATCATTGTTAATTTCATGGACACTTGCACAAAGTGTCAATAATAAAAAATGCTAATTGTTGCAGCCGGGGGAAACCTGTTGATATTCTGTCCTACATAAATTAAATAATACATTTTGGAAGACAAAATGAAATAACAGAAGACTTTCTTTTAATGAACAATGAATAATTTATTTGGTAAATGTGCTGTAAAATGATTAGACTCAACTGAAGGCATGCATTTTTAATGCACATTTTTTGCACCCATCTTGATATTTCCATTCAGCATTTTATTATGCAACATCCCAAAATCTGCCAAAAAAAAGATATATGGGAGCTTTTTGGTGAGAATTTTTTGAGCCATTTTTAGTAATGGTTACATTAGTTGGTTGTGGCTTTATTATGGCCCATGGACACCAAGGATGATAAATATAAAAATAAATATAAAGTCGAAAAAAATTAATTCTCAATATTAAAGAATAGCAGATTCCGCACCATAGCTATAACTATAAAGGCACAGAGAAACAATATCATTGTAATCGCTATATATTTTTTCTGAAGCTGACAGCCAATCCATCTTGCTTTGAGGACGATATAGTTTGCTAATATCGCCGTCTTTATAGTTATCGTTCTTGGTGTGATCGGGCTATAATGAGTCATTGAATCATTCATTCGAGTGTTTCATTCAAGTATGCTGATTTATTCAGAAACGAAACAATTGAATAGCCGCAATCTGAAATGCCATATTGACTGAGTAGGTACGCTTGCAACCAGTTAACCCGGACAGAATAAGACACAAAGTTGACCAAAATCCTGGTCATCTGAGGTGAGGTGGAGTACCAGCTCTAACAAGGTTGACCGTTGCTGGCCTAAAAGATGGTAGTCCTCTGATAGGTCATCTAAATTAGCCTTGGACTAGCTTCTTCGGCCAGATGGAAACCAGCAGCAGGGTTTGCTGTGTGTTTTCCAACTTTTATCTTAGAGAAGATGAAGGTGTGTGTTTGTTGTTCATTGAGGGGCAGGGGCTGCACCTCTCTCCGTCACAGTTCAGTGGTTTTTCCCTCTGCTCTCTGCTTCTGCTGCTATTATTAGTCTAAATGCCCAAAGGATCTAGAGCTGTCTTTTTCCAAGTCTGTCTCTTGTTACTATCACTGCAAAAATCATTTTCTTCGTCAGGAGTTTTCTCTTGTATTTTGATATATATAGCTAAACATTCTTGTGAGCCCACATTAACTGTCAAACAATAAATATTTCAGTGAAATGTATATTTAAGTTAGAATTATTGCGCTCTTATCCTGTTGTGTTGAGACTGCTTCACACGCTGGCACTAAGTATAACAGAACAAAAAAAAACTGCACTTGCAGATAATGTAGGAAAATAAAATGCCATTTAAGTGAACTCACAGTTTTTTAGAATTCATTTTAGAAAGTTTTAGAATTTGTTGCTGTATTTTAAACAAGTACACTTGTTTTAAGGGTAAAGACTAACATAATTAAGCTCATGTTAAAGTACTAGATTTTGATTTCAGCTGTAGTGTATTAAGTTAGTAAAGTTAGTATGTTTCACAGATATAATTATGAATGTATTTAGATACAAGACATGCATTCATTAATGTCAATTTTAGTTTAACATAAATTCAGCATTACACAACCGTATAACAAAGACAATAAGTCATTATGAAATTATACATATAAAATGTAATTCACATGGTTTACATGGCTTTTTTTTTACATTTACTGATAATAATACAAGTGTAAAATGGAAAAAGTGTCTTAAATTTTCACGTTGAGGACAACTTAATATATACTTCAGATGCCCATAGTAAAGTGTTGAATATTTTTCACGCGGTACGTTTTAGATTATTACCGGTTGTTGCAGCCCTGTGTGTGTTTTTTTTAGAGCAGAGCCAGCCAAAAAGCAGTGAAAGAAACGTCCCTTCACACACTCTCTAACACACATATCAACCCTGATATGCACAGAGTGGAGAGCTATGCAGCGCTGTGGGCCGCTCGCGGTGTGTTTTCGGGGCCAGAGAGATTGATGGGGTGGCCTATTCATTATCAGCAAATTTTTGGCTTACAGCCATGTCTTTCTTCTCTTTTCCTTCTGTTTCTTTAGTTTCCTTTCTCTGGCAGCCGCTCTTCTCCTTATATAGCATGTTTTCTTAGCTAACTCAGTATAGCTCCTCTTACTTACTTACTAGACTTAGGGCACGCACACTGACATCTCCCATCCGTAAGACTTCCTGCCCTGTATTATCTGTCGAGCGTTATCATGGGTCAGTAGGAGAGGTGTCATTCACAAACATGCCTGTGTAAGATAGTGATATACAAACCGATGTGAGGAAGTGGAGGCTGAAGATAATATTGACTATTATGGAAACTTCTAAGTCCCCAGTTATCAGTTTTCTCAAATACACAGTTGTTTTTCTGCTGAGATCATGGGCTTTTCTTTATTCTTTCCCTTTAGCTTCATCCACACTCGCTCATGTGTTTACGTTAGAGGCCGAACACAGATCAGACAGTATTCGAGGTTTCTTGTATTCATCAGATATTTAATTGTGCATGCCTAATTTTCCTAAATTGACATGTGGCCTTGAAAGCTATTAATTCTTTGTGTTCTGTGCTTCATTTTTGACTTAGGTAATGTTAACTATTTATTGAACTTGGCTAACTATAGTTGTTCTTGTTATTTCCATCGAAATCTATGGCTGTGTGTATTAACTGCCGCTCCATCTGAAAACGGGTGATACAGATTTATCGCTAATCAAAAAAACGACTTTACTGACGAGATGAGTGTATCGTGCGATATATTGCCCAGCCCTACCATGTATCGTGTGCTGTTCCCAGCGGAAAACCCCTCACAAGTGAACCGTACCGAACCGTACCGTACCATGCAATGGAAAAGCGCCATTAGCCATAGCTAAGGACTATTAAACTAACTTTTGACAGACGGATCAAGTTAAAGAGCAAGCACCGAGTCGACTGTAGATTTCTGGCACAGGGAGTTAATTCACATAGTTTTTCGTCATAATAAAGCGAGTGTTTTGGCAGCTCCGGGATCTTTAGCATGTTCTGGAGGTGATGTCATTATGTCTCCTGACCTCTCTCGGCGTTAGCATCAGCGCTGGCAGCCGTACGACGGACCGGCAGAACTATCCAGTGATGTAGCGAGAAATAAATGCGTTGCTCTACGGTGTGCGCACCCCTTCTGTCACCATAAATGGTCAAAACATGTTTGCTGGCTGCGCATGATACGAGATAAAAAAAAAAAATGCAGGCTTGAGTTTCAGTGGAAACAAAGTGCCAATCTCCAGCGAGCGGAGGGGGATTCTGGGTCTTCCAGATCGGAGGACCGGTCAAGAGATAGCAGCTGGGGAGGAAGTGCGTTTATGCGCGAATCTGTGCGCGTTTGCATGTGTACGTTGGCACAGTTGTGTGTGTTCTCGCATGAATAAAAGTTCACACTCTGTGAGTAATGCCCTCATTGTACTGACGCCTCTTTTCTTCAGTCAGATTCCCAGCACTGTTTCCTGTGTGAGCCCTCAACCGGGTGTGCAGGTGCAGAAAAAGAGGGATTGTGTTTGTCGGAAAGAAAGGGGGTGAGAGACGGTAGGCATGAAAAGAGAAAAAGGGATGTAGAAATGTGGGAAGATCGAGTGCCAAAACGTGTGCCAAAGTGTGTGTGTGTGTGTGGGAGAGCAGCGATGTTGTGCAGCAAATACTGAAGCAGTTTTATGTATGTTATCTCTCAAACATGATAAATGTAGAAATAAATATTTCATTCAGCCGGGATTATTACATTTATTAAACTTGGCAGTAAAAAAAGTATAATTTTACAAAATATCAATATTTTTTTATTCATTGAACATGTATCATGCTTCCAAATGTTCCAAAAAAGAAACGTTTTCAGCATTTCTATAAACAGTAAATCATATTAGAATGATTTAACTGACACTGATGAGCATCAGAGGAATACATAACATTTTAAAATTCATGAAAATAGAAAAAAATATATTTTAAATTGAAATAATATTTTGCGATGTTACTGCATTTACTGCATTTTTGATCAAATTAACACATAGTTAGCATGACACTTATTTTAATGCTATTTTTGTTGCTTTTTTTAATTATTTCTGTTTTCGCTAACAAATGCTGAAATACAGTTATAAAACCATAGTGTTAGAAACGAACATCCGCCAGGTGCTAAATGTGAGCAGAAAGTAACGTATGATAACATATTTGTAATTCAAGTCAAACTGTATTACTAGTCTTCTGACCGAACAGGGCTCTTCTAATGATTTATCATCAAAAGTTTTTCTATAAAATGCCTGTTTTTTTCCTTCAGAGCTCCATGCGGCAGCACAAATGTGCAGCATTCCTCAAATGTAAAAGCACGCGCAATCTGTCTTCACGTTTTGCGACAGGTGCAGTTTCACCGAAAAAAGACGGAGACCGACTCATCTTGCGTGTGACAGCGCAAGTGACACCAGGACCTGTGCCGCTTGTCACAAATATGCAAACGAGAGAGAAAAACATGCAAACACAAACATGATCTTTTATCAGCATAATCCTGAGGTGATATTCATGACCGGTAAGGTCTGCTGGATTCACCCACCGTTGGCAGGTGCGCTAGAAGTCTATTTCCATGTACAGCGTTATATTTTCCCTTAAGTCAAGTGTTTGGTATTCTCTGTGGGCTGCTTTGAATTAGTAGCGATGGCCAGGTCCCAAACAAATCCCTCTTTTGAGTTGATCCCTTTCGATTCCCTTAGCTGAGTAGTTTGCTGAATAGCTAGAAGATGGGGTACGCTAGCTTTAGACAGAGGCAGCGAGAAAGAGCGAGGAGATGCAGGCAGGAATAATGGAGCTACAGAGGATGCATGCTGAGAGCGGCCCTTGAAGAAGAGGGCCGGTCCGGGCCCATCCGGCTGGGCACAGGGCATCCTGGCTCTGATACTGTCTGCTGCTCAATGCCCACTCTGTCTGGATCCAGCCATAACACTCCTGCACAACAGAGCGGGACAGTCAAGAGACAAATGAAAGAGTTTTAAACTGGCTCACAGCGGGCCAGCGATGAGCTGCTCTCCCCTGCTTCGCTTTATTTCCTGCTGGAAAAACCGGATCGTACCAGATTAAAGTGGAATCGGTAGATTGTTTACCAGCTGATGGGTTTGCAGGCCGAGACACAACGAGCCACTGGTGTGTTCTGGGAAAAATGGAAAAGGAGAGTGTCACTGCTGTCTTATGAATACATCAGAAATGCTACTTTTTTCACATGCTGTGAAAGTACGTGATTTCGAATAGCTCCCAGAATACTGCCACCTTCTGGTATGGAGTTATTTCGTCTAATGCAGGTGTTAGTTCGCCATTGGCTGTAGTCTTTGTGATTAAGGGTCACCAAAAAGTCTACAATCTACCTAAACCAAATTTGGCGTAAATACATTCTGTATTGGTTAGCTGCTTATTAGCGATCCTACTAATAACGGATTGGACGCTGCGTAAAGTTGCATAAACTTAGCCGCCATGTTAAGACTGTGTCTTAAGTGAACTAGTTTTACCAACTAGCAGTTGTCATGAGGTAATGTGTCTCACTTTTCCAATACGAATAAGACCGATCTGCCTTTTCAAGACTGAATTTAAAAATGGCGAATTAGAGAAATAAATTAAGAAGACTAACTTTTTAAAAGTAATATATAATATATAAGACACAATGGCAAAATAAAATATAAAAAATATAAAGCGTCTACTTTCTGATTTCACATTATTCTATCTTATTTGTAATTATTAACTAGAGCTACTATGTTTTTCAGTGTGGTTTAAGTTCAGATCCACTCTTTGTTTCTCTTTCAGTCTCATTTTTCTCTGTTCCTGTCAGTCAGTCAGTCAGTTTTCCATTCATCAGTGTCTTCCTCCCTGCCTCTTTCTCATCCTCTGGGTTGGTGTTGACCTCTCTTTCACAGTTAATAAACTGCGACTATCGGTCTATTCTCCCTGCAGCTAATACACTGACACAAAGACAAGAGTTCTCCAGTCACTCGGTTATTCTAGCCGCTGCGTGAATGTCCGGGGATTTCCTTTGTATCGCTGAAATGCTGAAAGTCCCACTTGTGGTTTATGGAGATTCTTTCAGCAAGAATAGGCTCCAAAATATGTTCCTACATGCCACTCATTGTCTCACTGGTGAAAGTCAAAGAGTGTCAGTATCTGTCTAGATAAACAGAGCCGGCTGGTTTTACAGATGAATATCACAGAAAACGTGTCTAGTACATATTTCACTACAAATTAGAAATTCATTTCATTTGGACTTTTTGGAGGGGGGTGAAAATATGACGAGCACAGGCAGGTTTTGTGAGAGTCACTTTTGTATGTTTGTCTTTCTGTGTCCAGAAACTATCCCCGGGATGTGTTTGAGTCATGCATGGTGTGTGTGTGTGTGTTCTTGATCTGGCTCATGATGTGTGTTTGAGGGCTGGTGCTGTGTTTGGTCGAGGGTGTGTGTTTGTGTACATTTCCTGCGTCACTTGTAGTGGATGTGTTTTGTGTTTGCGTGGGTGTGAGGTGTAAGGCAGAGTGTGTCATGTTTGTGTGATCATGAGAAGGTTCAGTTTGTACTCCCTGTGTATTTGTGTAAGGCATGTGTGTGTGAGTTATTTCAGAGAGCTTTATTATGGTAGGGATGTGTGTTTTTTTGCATTCATCTCTTGTGCTTTAGGGTAATGTTTATTCTTTGAAAGCTGAGACAGATCTAACGGATATCTTTAAGGTCGTCCACACCTGTACAACTTAATATTTGTTTTTGTTTTTTCTACAGCCAAATACACACACACACACACACACACACACACACACACATGCACACACATATGCATGTTGGGTTTCTAACCTTTCACAGGCATAATGGCTTTTATAATCTATAGCCCTACAATCCTAAATCTAAAAAAACAAACAAAACAAAACAAAACTACATTTTGAATAATTTATAAGCTTGTTTCCTAATGGTGAAGAGAAAGTGTCTCCACAAGGTGATACAGTGCTGGAGCAGTTACTGTACCCAGTGCACTGAGCTGTGATGCTCATGTGAGTGATGCAGGTTTGAGTCTGGCTTGCGCACCTCTGCGTTCTCCCCAATCACACGAATGCTGGAAAACCCCAAAAATAAAACAGAAGAACTGAATTTCTTTGAGCGTTATGTTTTAAAAACACTTCAGGCATGTTCATATGTTGGACAGAATGACAGACTTGTTATCTCTCTCTGGAGAATCCAAGTTGAGCAAGCCCCAAACGAGCTAATATAACTCTATAAAGAGCCACATCCATCACTCCTCCCCAGCTTTATCATTCCTTTGCATTTTACATCACAGACATCAGCTATATGCATGCATGCTTTCTGCCATTTAAAGGAAGTGTGGAAACAGTATGCCACGTGCAGCACAGACTTCTCCCAGAGCACAGAAATAAGAGAGAAAGTCGGATCGAAGCCCACGCAATGTCCAGTCGTCCTCTGAATGAAGTAGGGGTTTGTTGACTCATTCTGTGTATTGTTGAGACTGCGAGGGCTCAGTTTACCCCGTCTCTCAATCACCGACTTCCTCTTTGACTCTCCCTTTCAACTCTGCGGAAAATACAGGGATTAGCAGATATTAAAAAGCACTGAAAGGAGGACGGAGCATCTCACGTCCTGGCCTTTTTCTGGAGGTAGTCGTGCAGTGAACGTCTGCAGAAGGCTTTTTAAGAAACCGTGAAACGGTCTGAAAGATGCAGTTTTCTTACCTGTCAAGGATAATGAAAGCATATATACTTTTTGTAATGCCACAGTATATATTTGAGATTTCGAGGCATTGCGCTGCGTATCAGAATCTCAAGGTCATACGAGATCGGACGGTATCAAAATGAACAAATTGGCATCGCCCATCTGGTTTGAAGCATTTACACAAAATCCTCTTACATTTACATTTCTCCACACCGTTGCTCCTTAAGAAACACCATGTGTCGCAGCTCATGATCCCAGGTTGGGATAATCTTGTACAAAGTGGAAAGCAAGTAAAATGGGCTCATAGTGTGGCTGTTTGATTTCTGTTTTCTGCTGTAAATCCCCGTGGATCAGGAGGTTTAGGGAGTCTGCTGGTCCGAGCGGTTACCCGGGGTCACTGAGAGCGCTGCTCATGAGTCCCAGAAATGACCTGAAGCTGTCTCTGTAATCTTTAAACACTTTTGACTCTGACTTTTAGACAATAAACTCTCTACTTAACTCTAAACTAAGTTGTAATGTAATTTCTCACATTTTAGTTATCTGTTGTGCAGTGCTATTTTAGCATTATTTATATAATATTGTAATATATATCTATATCTATATCTATATCTATATATATATATATATATATATATATATATATATATATATATATATTTTTTTTTTTTTTTTTTTTTTTAATACTAGGATTATTTTTGTATCCTAGTCACTCACAATTAAAGGGTTACACAAGCCCAAAATTAACATTTTTCAATAATCACTTAACCTCATGTCGTTTTTCCTCGTAAAAGCTTTGTTTTTCACAATTTATGATGAAAAACGGCAGACTGTCCCATTAACTGCCAAGTAATGAACACTGTCAAAGTCCAGAAAAGTACCTGAACACTCCATCTTCCATCAGTGGTTCAAGGGTAACGTTATGAAACGACGAGAATAAGCAATACTCTTTAAATGCAGCGATACTCTCTAAAATGTCGTTATTTATGTTTTCATTACAAAATTAGAGTTGAACCACTGACGGCAGATGTGTTCAGACGATGTCTTTCATTATTTGGCAGTCAATGAGACAGTTACTAGCCTTTTGGTTTTCATCCAAAACATAAAAGAGATTAATGACAAAATGTTCATTTTGGAGTACAGTAACCCTAAGTAATATCTTCACTATTTACCCTGATATTTCCATGATTTATTCACATGTTACATCTTATATTGTACGTCAATAGTTTTAATAACTGTAAAAAAAAACAACTTTATTTACCCTTATTATTAAAACTGCTGGTTCTGGAAAAGACGTCACATCTCGTAAACAGTTTTCACTCAGTAAATTTTTGATATAGTTTATTTTTTAATGCTCCGTTCATAAAATCATCATAGTATTAAGCATGATTTATGTAGCAATCCAGGTTTCGCAGATTTGTCTTCAATAGTTTAAGACCAAAAGCCTGGGTCTGGGATAAGAGTAAAACAATAAAATCTGACACTATAAAACAAAATAAATTATTAAGGCATTCCAAGGACGTTTCAATGGAACAGAAAGATTTGAAAATAAACATTTGGAACCCTAGTACAGTAAAAAATAAACCCTTGGGACCTAAAAGTGCTTGTAGCTGAAGAAACAACCATTACTGGTTTCCCACTTTTACAATTCCAGGACTTGGAATGGTTCTGGGTAGTGTGCTAGGTTAGTGTATCTTAGGCTATTATGTAAAAAAAAAAAAACTTCCCAGCAGCACCTGCCTGTTCTCAGACAGGCTAACAGTTTAACCGAACGCATGCTGCAGTCATTTTGCACCTTGTGTTTTTGGTTTCCTAAACTAGATGTGCTTTATACAACCCTGTAACAGGAATCCGAACCTCCGTCAGGTGTGTGTGTGTGTTCCTCCGCCACAGGAAGTAAGGCGGTAAGGAAATGCCTCGACACAGCAGGAGGTGTGTGTACTTGTGTTGACAGGAATCAGAGCGTGAATGAAGAGGATTTGCCTGCAGTTTCAACAGAACAGAATTAGCAGCGTTCACATGACTGCGGGGAGTTCAGACAAAACGTGACCGGTGATAACAGGCTAGACCTGTCTGCAGGAGCTGGAAACGCATGCGAGCGCTCTTTAGACGGAAGGAAATCTTTTTCGTCTTTGTTTAAGTTGTTTTAAGCGCACGCTGAGCCCTAATTCGATGCCGTTGCGCGTGTCGTCGTAGATTTATATAAGCGAAGACGGAATGCTTGCTTCATTGAGGGTAAAATCGTGCTTCGCTTGCGGTGAAAGCGCGCAGGTGTGTGCAGCCGTCAATCATCGCACGACGGCGGTTTGTAGGTTTCGTCATGTCTGTTTGATTTAAACTCGGTGCAGGAGTAGTTTCTTGTTTTTATCGTGGACTCTTTGTTCTGTGTGAGGTGAAAGAGGGTCCAGTTCGCTGGAAACACTACTCGGGTATCAAAGCTGTTTTGAGGTCAAAGGTGACCGGTATGTTGTTTAAACAATCAGGGGTGTGTTTTCAGCTCAGGCGGAAGTGGAGGCAATTTTAGGCAGTGCAGCCAATTATATCAAATTCTATTTAGAGTGTTAATAAATATTTCTGGTATTACGGACTGTTTGCATACACAGAGCAGTCTTGTCAGTTCATTGTGACGTTTTTATTGTAGTGTATGTAAATATGATTTCTTTAACCGTTGCACTTGTGTTTTGTGTCTTTTTCATAAAAAGTTTCCCTTTGAAAATATTTCAGACCTTTTTAGTTTTTTCTTTTCATTTCCAGGCATCTTTCTTTTTTTTTTGCTTTTAACACAAAAATGTATCATTTGATCGACCCATTATTGCAAACAAATGCTATTTGTAAAATTATATTTACATTTTTTTAAAGATTTTTTTTGTCATTTACAGTTTCTGTCATTTAAAGAATGTTTTTCTTTTTGTGTATCTAAAATAATGTTTTTTTTTGCTGACATTCTCTTCCAAAGTATAACAAAGATTATTGGAGTAATTTAAAAAAAAAAATATATATATATTTGTATTCTATTTTAAAATTTCTCTTTTAATTTAGAGAGATGTTATTTATTTTATTTATTTATTTTAAACTGTCTGAATGACAGTTGTTAAAGCAAATACTACACCGTTTTTATTATTTATTTAATGTATTTTTTTTCACTGTCTTTAATAATGCAGAACAAAAAGTAATTCCTTACAAAATACAGTAGCACTTCAATTTTGACAGCTAGGGCAGACGTGTTCAAACCTAACTTCATTATGAACGCATATGTAACAATATAAACATATTTTTAGAGAGATAGTCAAAAATGAAAGTAATGTCATCATTCGCTCATGTCATTTCGAACCGGTATGACATCTTTCTTCTACAGAAATAAAAAAAAAAAACAATGGGGTTGTTTGGTACACATTGTTCCTCAAAATTGTTAAAAATTGTTCCAATCGAAAACCATATAGGTTTGGAACAACAAATTATGACACGTTTATTAGCGGAAGATGCTAACACGTTTATAATGCTAGAATTGCCATTTTGTTCAGTTGCGTTGAAGCACGATGTCTTTTTTTGCAGAGTCCGTCGTGTCTTTCTGTTTAATGCTGAGATGATTAACGCACATCATTAGCGTCAGGACAGACTGCTGTCAGAGTCTTAATCAGCACAGAGACACGCAAAGAGCAGTCGAATGCATGCAGACCCCTCCAGGACCCCGTTCCTCATGACTGACCAGCACACACTGCTAATGAGAGCCGCACAAAGGGCTTAAGTGTGTGTGTAATTAAGGCTGATTAACCGATGAAGGACTGTTTTAGAGGCGCGTTCACCGAGAGCAAACACTGGAAGATGAGATGAAGAAGAGGAGCTGCGAGCTGCTCATTTGAAGGAAAAAAAAAAGTTTGATGTAGTGTGTAGTTTTACATTACATTAAACAAAACTAAGCTGCAAAAACAGGTCATTCAGGATAAATGAATCAATATGGGATTGCCTCTGGCCCGAAAGCAGACGATAGCAGATACATTATATAATTTCAAATGAAATCTACACAACCAACACGGACATAGTGTACTTGTCTCTATATAGCACATTTGTGTTTATCTTCCAGAATATTTACCTAAAGTTCACTTACAAAATACGAGATTATACTTTTCTCATCCTCTCCTAATTGTGTGTCCGTTCTCTCCCGTTCTTCCTCTGTTCTTCCCACTGAAGCCAGTCCGTCCTGAAGAGCTGGTTCCAGCGCTGCACACTTATAACCCGTGCAGTATTTCCTGCTATAGCCTGGGCTGATGGTGTTGACATGACTATATCGCAGGCCGTTGGGGTGATAAGCTACTTACCGTACCTACACGGCAGAAAGTGACCTTTAACCTAAGGCTTTAGCTGGCAAGAACAGCTGGAGAGAGTTTTTAAGTGAAACATTTTAAGGTTTTGTTTTATTTTGTAGAAGTAAAAAGGACCGGCCAAATAGGTATTTGTTTTTCTTTCTTTCCTTTATACATTTTTTGATCAATTCCTATTGTGACCAGCAAACCCCAGAAGATACCAGAAAATTATTTAATGTCGTTTTCTGCAAATTGATGTTTTTACAATCCATTTGCAGAAAACAGTGGTTGATAAAAGGACACTTGCAGCTAAAAAGACCCTAATTCACGCGAGTGCTGCTTTCGAACGCTCCAGACATGCATGTATTATTGCAGTTATTTGTTTGTTTTTACACGCTGAAAGATGAGTCAGTAACCGTGGTAACTGCCATTTTGCCACTGGATGCTGTCGATAGATTTAGTTTTCTCTAAATGTATCGCTGCTTGTCTGGCTTGTCAAATTGTAAAGTGTTGCAGATCTCAATGTGGAATCATTCTTGATGGGATGTTAATAGCTGCAAAGCATAGCAGTTGTTGAATTTCTTTGGTTTGTAATTGAGTCGAGATTAATAAACATGCTGTGTGTAGGTTTATATCGTACATAAGCCTTATAAATCATTTTAATTGTCTAGGCTAAATTAAATCTACACAAGATCCTATTTGTTTCTGTATTGGCAGTGTGTGTGTGTGTGTGTGTGTGTACTATAGATATTATATCTGGAAAGAGCACAGATTGTGCTAAACTCTGATGGTAATGGCATCAGACAGGAAAAGAAAATTAATTTCACAATTTAAGAGGCTTAGAAAGGTTCACTTTAATATAATTAAACACTTGCGATGTACACTAACGTTCTTTCTATTTGAATATATATTAAAACTAACTTTATAGTCTGAATTAAGTCTGAATTTTCAGCATCAGTACTCCAGTCTTCAGTGTCACACGATCCTTCGGCAATCACTTTAATATGCAGATTTTTTAGAAAATATTTCTTGTCATCCTGCTTCAAAATTTAGGATCCTTTTTTCCGGTACATAAAAAGAACATGCGAAAGAACAGCAATACAGACTTTTTTGTAACAATGTTCGATACTTTCTTCTCACTTTTGATCAACTAATTGCTTAATTACTGAACGATAATAAACTATTTGCACGTTCAGCCTAAGATTTGTCCTTAGCATCTTTCAGCAGGGGTTAACTGGACCGTGCTAACCAGCCGGACCTTGACCCCTCGGTGTACGCTAAAGAGACCAATTACATCTTGTTCACATCCCGTTCTCTTTATTTCACCTCTCCGTCACGTGTGTGTGAGGTGTAGTGCTTGCCAAAGACCTTCTGTGCTTCTCAGAATCTGCTTCCTGTCTCCACGCAAACAGTTCACGTCTGCCTTCCTCTTCCCCCTGAGCTCTTCGCGCCGCACGGCCACGCAGCAGTCGCGGGCCGGCAGGAAGGAGATAGAGGAAACAAAGAGCCCACTTCCTGCGGTGGACGCCAGCATTCCAGACAATAGAGAAGGAAACGCTTGGTAACTGGAGGGGCTCGGAGGAGTTTGCTGTCCCAGCTTTCCATCAATCTCTCATTGTCTGCCCTCTCCACTGCCCTTTCGGTCTTTGTAGTTGGTTTATTACGCTTCGGTCAATGTTTTCTAGTAAGGGTGAGCCAATGGGATCGCTCTCTTCAGTCATGTGTTTTATCTACGATTTGATATGAGTCATCAATCCCGCACCGTTTCACACCCGACCCCTCGGAGTAACTGTCCGGTGCGGGCATTAGTGGAGACGGTCGCCATGGAGACAAAGGGGGAAGGGGGATCATAAGAGAGACGCAGATGCTGGAAGGCTGCGTTTAAATCAACATCGTAAAAATCCTGTGGGATCCAGATGCCGGGCCTCTCTGGAACAATGCGTGCGGCGGCTCAGACACCCCTGGACATGATTCATCCCCTCTGCCCCCTTCAGCCTGACCCTCGAGATCCCCGTCTTAGATGGGCTCGATCGTTCAAAGAACGCCGTCTCCCTCCGGACTCCTCAGACCGACTTAAAGCCCTTCAAAAGCATTCTGAGATCGTCTGGAGACTCGACAAGGCCAGGTGGGCCCACGGGAAAGCGAGGGAGAAGAAGAATATCGGCATATTGGAAAACACTTTGCTCAAATTGTAGACAACGAATGCGTCAAGACAACGTTTTTGACACTCGGGAGGTTAAAAAACGGCTCTTTCGGAACGCTGACTGCAGGAGACTGATTCGGAAGATTCCGGAAAAAAAGGAACTGGGTGATTTCCGGGGCGTTTGGTTCTTTTAACGGTTCTTGAACACCATATGTAACGCTGTACTAAAATAGTCTGACGGCTTTGTCTGGCACTGATGAATCCACAGCGCCAGCGCAAAGGAAATCACGCGTTAGAATTACGAGTTATGAGACGGAATGAAATGAAAAAGTACAAATTTTAATCAAGTACTTTACACGTGCTTTGGTATGTTAGTCAAAGAATCAAAATAATAAAAGTATGACAAAAGATGATTATATTAGCTTCTTCAAAAGTACTGAGAAAAAGGAAGCGCAGGCGGAAGTAGAATCATTATAGATTCCATTCCGTAGCGGTTTCTTTGTCTTCCCACTCTTCTGTTCACAAACCCCGCTCCATTTCCTTCACCATTACCATGCAGCAGGTCAGAAGGTAAGCAAAAACGAAGAGAAAACGATGTCTCATGAGGTTTTCCTTTCAATGACCCACTCGCTCCTGACTTCCATCCTCTGTGCCGTTTTTAGCCGGCCTGTTTTTTCCCCGCAGAACATCAGAGAGTCAAGTCAATTGTCGAAGCAGAGAACAGCTGGAGGAAGTGGAGACTACACAGCGAGACTTGAACTCTGTACAGCAATTTAACACACCGCAGTCTTCTCCCCGAAGAACGTTTTTCATGCTTTGCGATCGCACATCATGCTCGAGTGACCGCAAGAGGTGCTCTTGTGAATACGTCATGCAGGTTTGGTCAGCGAGCCTGTCCTAAATGATGTCAGATTTGAAATATGACGAGAAATGATCGGTCATCTCTCGCTTTGTGTGCATTTTCAAACCAGCTTAAACGTAGTCTGTTGCATTATTGGCGTTTGAAGAACATCGGGTAAAGGTTGTAGTGACTTCGGAGTTTCTATCATGTTGTTGATATGGTTAAAGCTTTCTCAAGGTTATCTCCGTCTGCTGAGGTCACACACACACACACACACACACTTGTGCAGTTCCTCGCTCGGCTCTCGTTTTATGTCCAGTGGAGTAGAGTGACCTTCACATTCCTTTCTCAGCCAAGAGTGATGTCACGCTTGTGAAGGGCCTGCGGTGGGCCGGGTCTAGCGTGGGTTGAGGCGAGGTCAGGCTCCTTCAGGTAAACGTTTCCAACTCGGTGTCAGACAGGTTCGACCATAACGAAACTCTTTCTCCTGTGGGGCACAAAAGGAGATGTTTGGCGGACAAACAGGAGCAGAGAGGGAAAAATGTTTTTATCTTCCGCCATAAAAATAGTAACACAAGTTTGTATGACAGCTTATAAAATAAAATAAAAAAACCCCCCGCCCAAATCTCATTGGCAACTTTTTGCTGGTTGATGAAGAGAACTTGAACTTTTGCAAAATTCCAGAATGTGCAAACATTTGTATGCATATATTTGTGTGTGTGCATATATACATATATGTGATGTGATTAATTGTGATTAATCGTTTTGCAGCCCTAGAATATGTAGATTCTTCTTTCAAATTACTGGGATTTTTTGGCAATGAACATCTGTTGAACGACAGTAAATGTGACTGCATGTTGTCTTTATTTGTTATCTTTTGCGTTGTGGCTGAAAGGATAAATGTGATTGGTATGAGACCTACAGGAGAGAGAGAGAGAGAGAGAGAGAGAGAGAGAGAGAGAGAGAGAGAGAGAGAGAGAGAGAGAGAGAGAGAGAGATTAATCTGACTTTGATATGATTGTAGCAGCACACAAATGTAAATACATCTGTACTTTGTAGATTCCTTTCACTGTCTGAGCTCTTAAAGTGACAGCTGTTATTTCCAAGACACAGGTGTTCAAATAGAACAGCTACGGTCCATAAACTTGATCTCTGTGTACCTGACACAAGGAAGTATGCATGGTACATTATGTTAGCTTTTACCTGCTTTTTTTTTTTTTTTTTTTTTTTTTGCCTGGGAGCTATTTGCAATATGAATGTAATGCCCTGACTAATGACAGCTGCATGCTGAATTATCCAAATCAAAATCATGCAAATCTACTACTTTGACTCGAGAGGACCGTAACAGTCTGTTTGTTTGTTTTAGTGTTTGTGAGATGCAGTGTACTTCATTTCTTAAAGATTGCGTGTGTGTGTGTGTGTGTGTGTGTGTGTGTGTGTGTGTGTGTGTGTGTGTGTGTCGCGGCCCTCGTTGTTGGATACTCTTTATGTGGATTATTAAAGTCTTTTAGTCTTAATTTCCGTGCGTCATCACCATAACCATTTCTATTACATTTATAGTTTTTTTATTGCAATAAATAAAACTTTATCATTACAAAACTATAATTACAAAATACATTTAAATGAGTGAAATTTTCAAATGTTCGCCGTTAATTGCGCCAAAAATTAAATGTAGCATTTGTATGTATCTGAACCGAGTATATTTATTATACGTATATATAAAAACACACACATACAGCATTCATTTTAAAAAAGTACTTACATATATTTGCATGTACTGCATAAATGATATAAATGATATAAATATAAATCAATTAGCATGCAGTTAATAGTCTGAAAACATAATATATGTTATAAGCATATTATTTTATTTCCATAATAAACACTTTTTAAGTATGCTTAAGTGTGCTTGCTACACAGGGTATTTAAAACTAGTCCACCATCCTAATCCAACTACATACCCACACGCTGTCTTTTGTAATAAGACGCCTATGCGGGTGAATAAGGGTGCCTGCACATAACAGTGTTATCAGTTTGTGTGTTTATTAGGTATCGTGTCTCAGCTTTGATCAGTCTTATGCTGTTTACTACAGCTGTTTCAGGTTAGCTAGCAACCCTTGGTTTTGGTAGCAGCTCATTCAGGTGCGTTTGTGAATGAGTGAGTCACGGCTCAAGGGTGGAGAAGGAGAGCGAGGGAAAGGCGTGGTGTTTCCTCGGCTCCGCGGCGCTCTGGTGCCACCTATTGATCATGTTTTACAGCTTGGATGAAGGTGAAGTGTTGTACAAATGTTGCGGGACTGACTCGTTTTTTTAGGCTAGAGAGCGGTTTGGGTTTCCAAACACCCCGTCGGAAGAAGACGGGAGCTGATATGCGCTTTGATTTTCAGACCTCCCACATCAGCATGTGTGTGACGGAGGTTTAGGTGTGTGTGTGGGTTGAGTCATTAGCAGCAAAGACTGGTCCGTCTCAGCAGGGTATCGAGGTTTATGAAACAGCTGTGTGACAAGATGGATCAGCCCTTAATGAGCTACCACACACACACACACACACATAGGTTAGTGTAGCGTATAATTCTGGTAACTTGACTTCCTACTAATTGTTAACAGACATGTCTTTGCTGTTACTGAGCGTGTTTGGAATGGCATACTAAGTATGTAGTATGTTTTATAGCATGCTTGATATCGGTGGATGACTTTTTAGTTGGTAGTACATTTAACAAATCACACACTGTGCTGGGTCATGTGCTGTAACCTATACTTGACCTTCTATTGATTTCCAGTATGAGTATACAGTACACTTCTGCTAAAAAAATGTAATGTTCTGTAAAGAAGTCTCTTATCTCTCAATGGTTTCATTTATTCAATAAAAAAACGATAAAATATTTTATAGTATTAATATTTTAAAATGTAATTTATTTACCTGGTGCAAAGCTGATTTTCAGCATCATCATTTTTGTGATTAATTTTTGTAAAGAAAAAGGAAATGTATCAAATATGATTTTTCTATAACTTAAGATTGCTTTGACTGCTAAAAGTTCAATATGGTTTTATAATGTGTGTGTGTGTGTGTGATATATATATATATATATATATATATATATATATATATATATATATATATATATCTATCAATATACTATATATATATATATATATATATATATATATATATATATATATATATATATATATATATATATATATATATATATATATATATATATATATATATATATATATATATATATATATATATATATATATATATATATATATATATGTATGTTAAATGTTACAGTTCGAAGTGTTTCTAGTTTCATAAGAGCAGGCATATGTGCATTTTTCAGTTAAAGACCTAGACTCTGAGGTGTTAAATTTTAAGCAAGCCCTTGCTTGTAATATAGTCACTTTCACTCTGATAGCCGCTGAGGGACCTCCAAGCCGCCTGCCACTTTACAAGGCATCTGAATTATTGATAGGCCACAGAGCGTGCTCAGTAGCCGGAGGAAAGGTGTTAGGCTGAGACGGTCCATCTGCTGAGACGCAGTAGATTCATCACCGCTGGGTCCGTCCTGCACGAAAGAGGAGGAGTGGAGGACTGTGGGTAACGCAGGGAGAGATGTTAATACAACACAATCAACTCAAGTGTTTTTGTTTCGAGACCCAGCGAGATGAAACCTGAGGCAGCATCTTCACTGGGAAGAAACCTCATTAGTGACTGATTTGGGACGCTCTACATGTGCAGCATTACTGCTCAGCGCACTAATGATGCTCACAGGAGTCTTGATTCAAAATTGATTCCAATATAGCGTGAGAGTTTATGAAGTAATATTTGCAGAAAAAAGAAATTCCCACGAGAAACCGATCTTGATAATTCATCAAGCTTCTGAGGAAAAATGAATAAAAAGATACAAAATGAAATGAAATTATATAGAACAATATTTAAAGGTTCTCAAATTGTTTTTAATTGCACATTTTATTTAATTTATGCAAGAAAAAACTTCAATAAAGAATGGAAACCGATAAGACAGAACCCTGTCTATATAAGTATATATACAATATATAGAATTGACTGCTGCTGGAATCATCAGATTAAATACCAATAATGTTTTTCCTATCGGCAAATATTTATAACTTTGTCTTCACAATATCAATAGCTCTTTTTCCGTGAAATTATTACACTATTCCTCCCTTCTTTTCAGTATTATAAGGTCTTTATACATAAAAAAAAAAATACAAAAAAGGCCTTTACATTTTAGGAAGAACTCTCTCAAGGGAATCTTTGCATTTGGATGGCATCAAAATATTAGAAAACCGCTGCATGAGTTTAGATTCTCCACACTGGATACATGTGGCGCTACGTTCGAATTTTGCCAAAACGATCTCTCTGAGGAGACAGCATGATTAAGTTGGCTACTTTTTGGAGCAGCCCTCGTGTTGGGATCTGTAAACGCTGCTTAGATAGGAAATTCATTAGGTTTTGGAACAGAACATATGTGATAAAAGATACTTCAAAGCTGCAGCTACTAAAATCTCTCTGTGTAGTTTGGCAGAGGGATGAATCAGTTGTTCCTGCAGTCATTGCTCAGTGTCGCTATTGTCTTCAGCGACACACACACACACACACACACACACACATATAGTCTGCTTCCTCTGACCTACGCCACACTGCAAACACATTAAAGAGTGATTTGTTTTTAGGAATTTGGGAGCGGAAGAGACAGTGTGGAAAAAAAAGAGGGATTGTGAGGAACAGATGAAGAGCTGGAGTGAGCTTTTGAGTGTGTTTGTGGATCATATTCTCTCTGAGGTCACAGCGGTTCACGTCCACTGACGGTCCCTCTTTTAAAACTGAAATAAATATTAATATTTAATATTTTAAACTGCGTTTTTGATCAAATAAATGCTGCCTTGGCCAGTACAAGCAGTTATAAAGAGTTTTTAGCTGTGCTGTGTGTGTCTTTACTTGTCTATAATCACATATTATCTTACTTATTTTGAACCACTTTTTACTTATTTTGAGGTACTAAGTATTTTTCGTGCTCCTGGAAAGTGAAGCCAGAACATCACCCCTGGTTGCGGTATAGGTCTTAAACTCCGCCCTCACCTTTTAAAATGGGCCAAACTAAAAATCTGATTACGCTTAAAATATATATTTTTTCAAAGATAGGCTCTGTCACTTTAGGTTTATTACGTCGAAGGGTTCGCTTTTCCAGTACGTTCGGTTTTAGCTATTAAATGCTACACAAACCAGGCGTGGCGTCATGAATGTGTGCTTGTGATTGGCTCTGAGGAAATTTGGGCGGGGCCTTGTTACCGAAATGGCCGTTTCTAAGACATATAGACGTCACGGTGGAAGGAAACAGAGATGCGCCGTCTATCTTTTATTCCAATTTATTGTTTAAACACGCTGTCTGTGCCTTATTAGGATCTATGTGTATATTTTATGTGTGCAAATGTGTGTGTAGCCCGTCTCAGTGTGGGCAGTTCCTGTGTGTGTTGTTCAGACAGATGGTAGTGGGGTGCAGGCTGGTGGTCTTCCTGCCCCAAACCTGGTGAGCCCGGCCTGTCACACGGCAGAGCAGCTGCATGTGTGTGTGTGTGTGTGTGTGTGTGTCCTGTGGAATCAGTCATACACACCTGCCTACGTGTTTGCACCTGTGTTATCCTGCTATTCACCTCACCTGTACATATCGTTTGCTCTTTCTAATATTACATATCACTCACCTCTGTCTTTCTGCAGTCACTTCTGTTCTGTTTAATCAGTCTCAGCTGTAGAGGTGAGCTCAGACGCTTATCTGAATGTGTGCTGAAGCCCCCTAAATAGGATCAAGCAACTATATTGTACTGATTTCATCTATATAATTACTTCTCTCTCTCTCTCTCTCTCTCTCTCTCTCTCTCTCTCTCTCTCTCTCTCTCTCTCTCTATCAACCATTTTCTTTACATTTACACGAGGAGCTGTTTTAGTGGGCATCTTCATTCTTTGTGTTTACCCTGGTTTTAGAATTATTTTTATGTCTATAACACATATGTCTTTTGTTTTTGTGAAGTACAGTTTAACACTTAATATGGAAATAATACAAATTAAAATAATCAAGAAATCTGCATGTTAATTGCAATTAAATGAATATATATATATATATATATATATATATATATATATATATATATATATATATATATATATAATTTTAATTATTTTAGTAGCAGTCGTGAAAATGTATTCTCATACTTTAAGTGTTTTTTTATACTTTATTAATATTATTTGCATGTACAGTTTTTTATGTACTTTTCAAATTTAAAGTACAGGTGATTCAAATAAGTGTACTTCTTTTCCAAAACGGTAAACAATTCACAATGAAGATAATATTGTATGGCACGAATACTTCATAGTAGCTAAAGACACAGTCAGCGTCACGTGTTCAGCATCTTTCGTGTCAGCTCTACATTGACACGGTGTGTGTGTGTGTGTGTGTCCACAGCTATTAAATGGATTTGTATGGTGTCCTCTGGAGATGTTTGGTGTTTAATTTCAGCGCTGGGCTGCAAACGCTCCTCAGGCCTTATGAGAGAGTCCCACCCTAATCACCCATTCAGACAGAGCAAAAGTGGCCATTCATATGATAATTCACTTTCATAGAGCCGCTCGGCCCATTTATTTTCAGTTTTAGGGTTTTAATGCCTTTGTGACCGGTAAACTACGACAAAGACACAATGACGCAATACAAAGCACTCATCTTGCATATTAACGCATGCTGACACTTAGCTCCTGTATGCCACCTTCGCTCGCGATTGAGTTCGGTTTTAAGACGCAAACGTATTTCAAGTTTGAATGAGAAGACCCACACAGATTTAGTGAGCCGTCTTTTGTCTTTTATTTCATGAAAAGCATTTTAGGATGTAGGATATGTCTGTAAATGTGTTTAACAGCACTCTGTGCAGTAATCTGCTGAGCTTTCTGAGCCTGTCAGGGTGTGTGTGTGTGTGTGTGTGTGTGTGTGTTGTCTGGTATGGCGTGAACTGTATTTAATTCAACCGGCCTCAGTCTGGTCTGGGTTTAACTCACTGTTTTTGTCATTTTCTTGTTATGATGGAATGACAGTTTATTTCTAGCCTCAGCTCCAGACAGCATGCCCACTTTAGCTCAATCCGATGCTCATTACACACACAAATGGCAAGAGCTCGATCTGACAAGCTCTAATCTCATTGGCCGGCTTTATGCAATTTTCAGGAGTCAGTTTGCACAGATTTTAACAGTCGGCCACTGTCACGCAAAATCTATCGGCTTTCCTTAATAGAGCCTTATTGGTACTTTGTTTGGTGCCAGAGATGGTAGAAAAAATGCATTATTGCGTATTTAAATCTTAATGTGAAAATAAATTCATATTACATATCATACGTCGCGTTATATTACCCTGGAGTTAAAACTAGTTAAATAATACGTTTTTTAATAGGTTTTCTTTTAGCATTTGGTTAGCATTCTTTTACTAGCTTAGCGTGGCGCCAATGTGAACAAAGATCTTACAGGTTCGGAACGACGTGAGGGTGAGAAATGAATGAAAGCAGCGATTTTAGCTTGCTTCTACAAGTCTTTAAGCTTGTTTGTCATGATTCACGTTACCGCAATACTCGTACCAGGCTTACTGCATCAGAAGAGATGTGCATGTGGAGCTGGTTATGTAATGCAAACTAAAGTAAAAACGAATAGAAGTTGTGAGCATTTTACTTAAAACTGGTGGTCATTTCTGCTGAAATTTCAGCTGAATTCTATGCAGAAAGTAGGCAGAGACATGTTTTTGCTGTATTGTGAAAGACTGGCCAAGCCTTATATGGTTTTTAATATTCTGCGAAGAGCCAGTCATTAACACAAAATGCTTTTAAGTGTCCATGTTTTATTCTTGAAAAGAAGTGCCTGTGCACGTGTGTGTGTGTGTGTGTGTGTGTGTGTGTGTGTGTGTGTGTGTGTGTGTGTGTGTGTGTGTGTGTGTGTTGGACGGCTTCCGTGTTTCCCAGTGTGACAGCGATCCCAGCACCCGTCTCCTCTTTAGCGTAAACGCCCTAATTATTCGTGTAGCAAACGAGAGAAAGACAGAGAGGAAGTTAATGAGAGGTGTGGGTGGGGGTGTAAAAACCCTCCCTCTCTTCCTGCCTCCCTCTTCCCCCCTTTCTTTCCCTCTTTTTATCTTACCATCCCTGTCTGCTGGGGTAAACCCCTCTCCCTTTCCATCCCTCCTTCCTTTTGGCTGTTTTCTCCTCTCATGTCCTCACCTTCCTGTCTCTAACCCCCCCCGATTTCGTCGAAATTTGCATATTTTTAAGATTTTCACCGTAAGGGAATCCATCTGGAATTCATATGCGGAGCATAATCAGTGTCTTATTCACAGAGCCGCGTGTTTGTCGTGCACGAGAGACGACCCATTTGTATTGCTGATTGCATCTCCGCGGTGCGTCTTGTAAATGTCGATGTCTCCGCGGATAGAGTCAAAGGGCACAGACGTGTCGTGAAGCGGCGAGGATAAATGATCCTGGGTGAGAAGGTCTATACCCCCTCTTTCTTTTCTTTCTCTTTATCTCTCGCTTTCCGAGTGAACCGTCGGCTTCCTTTTGTGTGGATTCCTCCTCTCGCCCTCCTTTGTGTATATCGGCCTTAATGTCGCCTAATTGGTGTTCAGCTATTCATTAAAGGGGCTGGTGGCTGATAGCTTTCCCTCAGGAGTCAACCACACTTCCTGTTTTCAGTGACATTATAATCAAATCCGCTGGTGTTATAGACTGTCGTCTGTGTGTTCTGCACCGTAGAGACTGCACCTGTCTCGCCACAAAGACCTGCTGCTCATACAACCGGTGGATCTTTTGGTTTGCCGTACTGCAAGAAGCCGTTTATGCCTTATAACATACATTGCAAGTGATATTTTTAGTTATTTTTATCATTCGGTGAAGATGTTTGTTCTGAAGCGCTTCAGTTCATTGAGCGCAGCTTGTTCACCTTTTAACAGCTGCGTTGAAGGGTCATCATTACTATTTATAAGGGTATTGTATTTGTGCGATTTATAAGTCAATATTTACAATACATTACAATTCATATATTGCAATAACCAATATGAAATGTAACCAATATTTACTTTTTTACAATATTTACAACTTTTTTGAATATAAAAAGTACTGTTTAAAAGTTTGGGGTTTACATTAAAACGGTAATACTGCCAAATAATGTAACAATTTTTGACAGTGTAAGAATAGATTTTAATTAATGCCAATTAATATTTCAGAGGAAACCGCGACGCAATTTTTTTCTCTTGGAGTTCTTAGATTTTTTCTTTCTTTGATTGGTTTCTTTGAACAGAAATTCAAAAGAACATCATATAGAACTGGAACGAATAGAACGGAATTGAAAGCATCGTAGTTAAATAAAATGATTGCTTTCTTTAAAAACAAAAACAAATATACATTTCAAAAACGTGACAGGAATATGAACTCAGTCTGAATCAGTGAATCTGATTCACTGATTCCATCGTTCCCTTGCCAGCGTATCTAACCGCAATCATTTTCAAATTTTAAATTGTTGACTCCAATTTTAACATTTGCAATTTTCCACAAGAACACGTCATTGTAAGCTGCTTTTTAAGCGACTGTGAATACCTCAGCATGGATATGATCCGTATGATACACCATCTGCAGATCCCGTGTACGGCTTGATTCTTCTCGCTGAAGCTTGTTAAAGCTGATTAGCCTTTGGCGCCTACTCTGTGTTTATGCTTCAGGGTGTGTATTTGTGTGTGTGTGTGCAATTAGACAGTGCTCCCGCTTTAGAAAGGACCTAGAGCTTGTGTTTCACGCTTTGACTGAGAAGATTAGACGGAAATCTGGCATTGTGTGTTTACGGACTTAAGACTTAATGATTATGTTCGGCCACAAAGAACCGTCTCAAGAGCCCTCGCTCTGTGACTCCTCTAGAAAGATCTCAAAAAACAAAACCGAGATGTGAGAATTCAACAATTCTGGGACAAACGGCATCTTGAGCTTGTCGTGATATTTCTTCATCGTGTCACATTTGAGTTGTTCTGTGTTTCCGGTATCTCCGGTATCCTCCTCCTTTGGGTGGTGGTCGCTCGCTGAAACAGATAGGAGAACACTGCTCTCTTTCTCTCCCTAACAAGATCACACAATGTCACAGTGTCACCGGAGGGTCAATGGTCTCCTCGGTTCTGGGATTCCTCGCTAACAGGGGTGCTGACACCGACTGCAAAGTCAATGAATGCAGTGTCTTGACATAACAGGTGTGTTATCCGCGTGTTATGTGAAGGTTTGTTAGGTGGTTGAGTGTGCGCTTGTTTATGTGTAAATAATGGATTCGGCAAGAAAAAAGTGTTTCAGAGCCCGATAGGAAGCATTGTAGAAGCTAACAATCGCATTTTATACTCTAGTTCTTCTTCTAAAAGCTGTATGCGCGGCTGTTTTAAATGAAAATCTGATCTAAAAATAAACATTCTGCGGTGATTTACTCATCGTGTCATTTCGAACCCTGTGATGTTCTTTCTTGGAGCGCCGAAGGAGATGTTTTGAAGAGCGTTCGTGTTTTTATCTGTGTAATAAATACGGTCGGATGTTGTAAAACTACAGTATTGACAAAAAAGAAGTCATGTGACACTCATTGCAAGTTATTATTTGAAGAAAATCATTGGCATTCACAAATATGGCACACCAGTGAAGCAAAATGCCAATTTTGATGCCTATATCGAAAAATGTAATATGTCGATGTGCAAATCAGCAAGATTTTAATTGAGCAATAATAATTAGCATTTTTATACAGTGCCTTTTAATGTAGCTTGTCAATGCGCTTTGCGGAGATCATTAAAAAACAAGATTTAAAAGTAAAAAAAGAATAAATAACAACAAACACTTGAGTCAAAAAATATATGTATATATGGTAACACTTTACAATAATGTTACATTTGTTAACATGAATTAAATCATTAATATAATAAACAATGTACTCATTTATTAATTTTGCTGTAATTAATGCTAATTTGTACATATCTTAAACAGTTCACATTTAATGAATTTGTTAAGATTAGTTAATGTATTGTGAACAAACATGATTAACATTAACCTAGACTGATAATTTCTTCATAAAGTAACAATTAAACTGCCAAACTTATTAAAAATAAAACAAAATAACATATCGAAGTGTTGCCAAAACATAAATAATAAAATCTAAAAATAGGCGAACAGTTTTTATATTTTATTATGGTGTTTTTATCATTCAATAGCGTCATTATTTGAATAATTACGCTACTGAATTAATTCATTGCATAAAGAGCAGCTTGAACATTCTTCAAAGCTCTTCAAATTCTCAAATGTTATAAGACGTCGAGCAATAGTTTGATATAAATGACTTTTCGGGTTCTTATTGTCTATGTTCAGAAGAACTTTTCTTTTAAATGGAAACCAAGAAATCAAGCAGCTTATCCTAAATATGATCAATGCGTAGAATCTTATTTTGCAAAAGGTAAGTAGATGCTTCGTTGCTGATGCCAAGGTGCCGCAGAGATCCTCCGAAGAAGCTTTATTTGTGTAAGTGTGTTACGGGGTGGTGGGGGTTGGAGCGTTTTAGCGCTCTAATCCGTCAGCCTGGCCGGGCTCTGTGTGCAGACCTGGGATGAGAGGAGGGTGGGAGAGAAGTGGAGGGGAGGGGTGATAGAGGAACAAGAGGAGAGAGAGGGCTGAGGTTTGGGGGGAGGAGGACAGACGAGAGGAAATGTGTGCGAGAGACAGATAGAGACAGCAAAGGTTTCCACATTTCTCTTCGAGAGGAAACAAAAGAGCTTTTCCAAACCTCAAGCGCCTGACTCGGGCGCTCACCCTGCGCCCCGGCGGTGTCATCCGGCCCGGAGTGACCTCAGCGCGGAGCTCTGCTCCTGAAGTTGAGCTCGCGCGGTTGGATGAGTTGCGGGCACGTGCTCCGTCACTGCTGCTGACTCCGCTGTGTGGTTTGGCCGCCCCGCTTCCAGACAGACGCAGACAGACCTCCAGAGCCCAGGAAAAAAAAAAAAAGAAGCCCTGCTCCGCTGCAGGCTTTGTGTGAGAGCGTCGGACGGCTCTCCTGAAGAGTTTTCCACACCTGCGCCGGAGAGGTGCGCTGACCGAGCGGTGAGTGAGCGATGCCGGGGGAACTTTGACGGCGTGTAGAAAGCGGCGATTTGATGTCGTCGCCTTAAAGAAATGCACTAAAGCGGTGCTAGTCGGAAACTGCTACTAAATTTCAGTCGGAAGCTGTTGCGAAGTTTACATGTAATTACAAACGCTTGTTGTATTTCTCGTTTGCATAGTAATGGAATGTGCTAAAAGAATAATGAAAATGAAGTGAGTTTTTAAAGTTGAAATACTGAAATGTTCTTGCAAAACCAATGAATAAAATATACCATGCATTTATACCCATAAAAATGTGTTTTGTTGATATAAACGCATGCATTTGGTGTTATATGTTATTGACCAGTTCGTTTTTTTTATGTTGTAACTTTTAGGTTTATTGTAGGCAAGTTTGTGGGTAAATTGCATCTTGTTTTTGAGACCGGCAACTTGTGTTCTTTAATAGTTGTTTCATTCAAGTAACAACTTTTACCGTAAATTTGGGAAGACGAGGCTTACAACACAAGAACGGCGGTCGAATATGGCTAACAAAGCTCGGATGATTTTGTCATTTGAGGTTATATTGAGACACCATTGAGATCCGAAGCTCTGAAGGACACACGCGAGATCACAGGGGTCTTTTTAATTGGAAAAGCCTGAGAAGTAAGATGATCTCTATTTGCTCTCCATTTAATCTCATTACTCTTTTGTAGGAACAGTCGGGATCTCATTTGTGATTGTTCTGTCCTCGAAAAAATGGGGGGGGCTGAATGTTTCGGATGTTAGATCAGTAATTGTTTCACGATTGAGGAATGCACTTCATAATTAGTCATCTGGTTTTGCCACGCTAGCAGGGGTCTTTGAGTCATTCGCAAGAACAATTATGTTTCCTGTCAGAAAAGTTAGTGTAGGCCGCAGTAATGGCTGTGTTTGGCAGCGATCATGCCAGGCTGGCACAGACGTGATGTACGGCAGCAGGGAGAGCGGGTGTGCGGCGGGCATCAGATGGGAGAGAGGTGTGGCTCATTATTGTCTGGAAATCAGATTCCTTGGATTTTTTTTTTTTTTTTTTTTTACTGACAGATTGTATTCACCTCGTGTCGTGCTGCTTGAGGTGATTCTGGTGTGCTGTGAAGATCCAGCGGTTTTGTGATTTAAGCTGCCGATGTGTGGACACTGGATCCCGCTAAAGACTGTGTGTGTGTGTGTGTGTGTGTGTGTGTGAGAGAGAGAGAGAGAGGGTTTTGGGGGATGGTGGTGAGAAAGAGTGCGAGATTTGTCTCTCATCTTCTCTTCCTCGTGCATTCATTTTAAAAACGCTAATGAACTAGAGCTTAAAGAGATTTTTCCAGATTAAAGGCTATTTGTTTACCATTGCTAATTTAAATAGCTTTGTTAGCAACATTGCTGCTCATGTTATTTCAGATTTTTACTCATTCTTTTATTTATTTATTTTGAAAAATATTGCTGGTAAATATCAAATGCGTGTATGTGTTTAAAGGACAAGAAGCATATTTATTAACATGTCGCAATCTCCTCAAACATACAATTTTTTTTTTAATACTATTAAGTTTGATTAAGATTAAGTTTTATCCAAAGTAACATCAGGGACAACTATATCCGTAATAATCAATGCCACGCTGTATTACAAATATTGTCTTCACAATTAATTGCTTTTATTACTTTTAAGCAAGTCTCTTGTTTAATTTTTCCTAAATTAATTAGCATTGGAAAAGTTGTTTCTCATATAATTTCAGATTTTTTTATTTTTGTATGTTTTACAACTATATAGTTGTAAGTGCAAGTAGCTTTTTATTTATTATTTTTTAATGAATGTTTATTTATTTAATTATTTACATAAAGTGAGTCCTATTTATCTTTAGTAACTCCTTTAGTAATATAGTACAAATGTATTTGTTACTGGATTTTTTTGTTTGTTTTTTAAATAAAAGAATGAATGAATGATCATGCATACAATATGACTGTCCCCATAATGCATTTGTGATGAGACTATAAATGCATTACTTGCATTTGAAGCTTGTTTTGAACCAAAACAGATCTTGGGTCTTCTATTTCTTGTATGCTGGAGATTTGTCACCATGTCTGAGACTGTATGTGATTGAAGTAGACTGAATGCAGACATGAGCAGCTCCCTGCTTCCATAGTGATGGTCCATGTCTAAACGCCGCCTAATCGCCCGGCCCCTCCCACTTGTTCCCAGGGGGTCCCGGGCTCTTTCAGATGGTGGGGTAGGGGCTGTTTAAAGTGATAGGGCTGCACCGGCGGCAGCAGCAGAAGACGCTAGGGATGATTCCAGCCATCGGGAGATGAAACTTGTGTGTCTGGTGAGAGCTCTGTCTGAAATACGTGCACCTGCGCTGGTTTGTGTGTGTGTGTGTGTGTGTGTGTGTGTGTGTGTGTGTATGCGCGTGCAAGTTTTTTCAAAGCAGCGTGTTCTTATTGAGGATTAAACAAAGCTTCTGGAATTTCCTCAGAAGCGTAAGATGCGTTTAACAGAACATCTTCTCATTAGACTTTTTTAGTGCAGCCTTTTAAAGTTAAAGCATGTAATTTCTGTAATACACTGGAGAAAAGAAATTGGTGAAGAAACTGTTTTTTCACCAGAAAGTAACAGCAGGTTACACAATGAAATATGTGTGAAATTTGGGATTTTATGTCCATAGAAAGCACATTAAATGTAAGTAAAATGTCTAATTTGAAGGTTTCAAATAAGTTTTTGGAGAATAAAATGTCAAAATTTGGTTTGAATAATGTTAATAAACACAATATCTATGTAAAAAATCAAACAACGTGCTTATTCTTGTATTAAAATATGTAAACTAATGATAAGTGAGTATAAAAATATTTTAAATTAGAAAAATAATTATGTCATAAATAGATTTTTGTTGTAAATATGCCTGACAAAGTTGTTACACTGAATGACATTTACTGTGTGTCTTCTGTAAATCAGAGAAAAATGTATGATATTTATTTTTTTAAGGCTAAGACAAATACAGTATTACACATATCTACATATATCAACATCTATATATATATATATATATATATATATATATATATATATATATATATATATATTTTTATATATTTTTAACAGCGTAAAAAAACTAATTTCAACAATAATTACAGTTTGAAAAAGACTCTAAAACACTTGGCATCGAACACAAGAATCACACAAACCAGACTTTTCAAGGTACCTCAAACACAACAAACTCACACAAACATACTTAGAGACATGCGACAAACCAAAACGAAATGTCTTAAAATCTGCACAAAATGTCACGTTTGATATCCTCAAACTGGATGGGGTCATAGTCAGAAACTTAAAACGAGTCTGTTTCCCAGCATGTGTTTTCATTGTGAAAACCGTCGACTCCGACTTTTCCAAAATCTGTGCTATGACTGGCTACGATGTTCGGCGGCTGGTTCTGACTCGTCTAGACTGCAAAAATGTGTGTAATCTGTGTGGTGTATTTCAGCCTTTGAAGAAAGCATCAAAAAGATACCTTGAAGCGGGCCACGTAGCCTCTCGGAATTACCTATAACAGCTGGAAATAGGAAGTTATTGTCCTATGACACAAATCTTTCCGGTGGGAAAGCAGTGCCGTTCAATAGCCATCAGTCAATTAGAGTCATCTGAAGCATGGGGGAGAGTGCTGGGAGTTTTGTAGCTGCTCAGAAGCCCGTATGTCACCGGGACAAGATGGAGTGGCACCTGTAAATGAGAGCCAGCGAGCGCTTCTTCTCTCCAGAGTTTCTCATTCCGGGCAGAATGAGAAATTATTCCTCGGGACAGAAATCTGGGTCAGTCTGTGAGTGGAATGCACATAAATACAAGTCTGGAGTGTGGTGAAAACTTTATGGGGATGGAGAGACAAGACTGAGAGGACGATTTCAAATAGTGAGTGATGGGCAATAGACAGCAGTCACATTAATGATGATGATGATAATGATGATGTATAGGAAAAGAAAGAGGCATTTTTGGGTCGGATATATCATAGGGGTGCAGTGATAAAATTTAGCCCTGTTGATGTAGAATTCAGCAGTTTAGCTAACGGCTTACGTCACTTCTTAGTACCCGCCGTCAGTGCATATTCAACCATTTAAATGGTACTAGGACTAAAGCGATTACTTCTGTTCTCAGTTCAGCAGATATAAATGGGCTGGACAGTGTCTGTGTGGACGCTGTGGCCCCTGACTGCCGCCGTCAGCAGCTAATGATCAGTTCTTATGCTTTGATGTGGGAGGGATGCGCACCTGATCCCCGGCTATACCACTATCACCTCGTATTGACCGCACACATGGGGAGAGATCATTGACCTTTGACTTTTATCTTCAAGCGCTCTGAAGTAGAGCATCATTTAAAACAGAATCTTCACAAGAGAATCTCAAAGCTCCTGCTCCCTCCGATCATTAGCCAGATGTTCTCATTATTCTCATCTTTTTTCCTAACATCTTTTTGATTACCAATGCATTTTTTGATTAGAAGCTGTCTGCAAACATTATTTAATGTGGCATATATATATATATATATATATATATATATATATATATATATATATATATATATATATATATATATATATATATATATATATATAATTAAAAATTATAAATATAATTGTAAATATAATTTTTATTCATTTAGAAATACATTTGCTATGTAAATTTACATTTGCTTTGTAAATAATATGAATATGAAAAAATATTAATATGAAAAAAAGTTGTCTTATAAGTATCGGAGGCTGATTTTATTTATTTATTTATTTATTTATTTATTTAGAATTAACAAAATAATCAAATTCTCGGTTGTTGGTCTTAACATAAAATAACCAGCTTAACATAAATAATCGGCTTACCAGTATCGGTTGTTTTTTTGCTGTTGTTTTATTTTCCAATTATTGAAACAAAATTGCATAAAATTTTACTATGAGATGTTTATGTATTATTGGCCTTAACATGAAAAATATATATACATTGATTTATTGTTACTGATTTGATCTTTTAGTGTTTTTTATGCAGACCGTTTTATCGGTTATCCACCTTAATATTGAAAAAAATATGAGCATATCATTATGAGCTGATTAATTTTAGTTTTAAGAACTGTATTATTATTATTATTATTTTATTTACACCAAATTTTCTATAATTTTTTTTTTTTACAGAATTTATCGGTTAACTAGAAAAGACTGTCTTATCTTCAATGTCACTGTTGCTGCGTTGTGAGCTGCTCTGTTTCTGTACATATGCTCCATCTTCACCAATCTGTGACCCAACACTGTGTCCAGGATGAGCTGAGGTCTTCTGTCACAGAAGGAGGTAGTTCAGAGAGGTTGTGTAGGCAGGAGAATAGCCGTCCATTGTGTGTTTCACCACGCTCTGTGTTTGAGCGGACAATGCATGCGTCAGGTCAGCTGCCTGAACTTTTCTACAGTAGAGTATTGTTTGCATGATCCGCATCTCGCTCCGGAGACAGTGGACCTCTCAGCTCTCGACGGTGACTCAGGGGCATCTGTACACACTGGCGACAGTGTCTGCCGGTCGCACCTCTGCTGAAAATCTCAGTCATTCCACTTGTCTGCAAACCCATCCGTCTTCCTCGCTTCTGGCTTTCGGCGTCAACTTTGGCATATCTTTGAGGTAAAATGATAGGGTTTAGTGGTTGTTGTGAACTGCAGGTTAGCAGTGTTGATTGGCGACCCAGCTGTTTGAGCGGTGTGTTTTCCCAGCGCCCCCCTCCCGGTGATCTGCGGAGGTTTTTATCATCTTCTCCTGACGGCTGGGAAAGGCACGGGGAGGGGAATGTGTCAGAGACTGTTTGGGAGCCTCACTTTTCTTTAGTGGTGTCAGTCAGCAGGGCCGTGGCCTCCACGCTGAATCAATATGGCTTTTGTTGGAAGAGAAAAAGCTCCTTTACAGGCTTGGATCTCGGAGGGAAGCGGGGTGATGCAGGATAACAAGGGAATAAGCATCCCGACACGAGGTTTCGACGTTCCCAAGCAGGACCAGTGTGGCGCATTTAGCAGTGATAGTTTTCAATCCTCATCTTTGATTTTCTCACAGCCTCAGCAAACGTGACCTGATTGGTTGGTTCGCTTGGGGTTGTTCATTGATTCCGTGCTTATTTGGCCTGTTTTATCATTATAATATCTGATTGTGGCTTTTGTGTCAATAATCCCAGCTGTGCGCTTGATATAATAAATGTCAGGCATCTCATATACTCAGACCCAATGATCTATCATCATAGTTAAGACTCAACTGACCATGACAGTCACAAATGGGACCGTTTTCAGCTTTATATTTGGCTTTCGTACGTTTTCATCTCTCATATGTTTGATTTTCAGCGTTCTTGTGATTGAAGAGGAACTGAAGTGTGGCAGGCTGAGATTGTGGTGGCATTACTGATCGGAAAGGTCTCCATTAGTTTATAAAATTGCATGTGTCTCAGACAGCCTGTAATTAGGCCTGTTTGTATCAGAGCCCAGACTGCCGTCAGCAATATCTGCTGCTGGAATAAACAGGGGGGAAATCGCTCTAAGTGTGTCAGTAAAATTATATTTTAATAAGTATTCATGAAGTTTGGAGTAAAAATTCAATCATTTTCAGCTGATTTATTAAACATCTGTTAGAACCGAATAGCGCAGTACATTAAAAGTAATGTGTTTAGGTTTGAAGGTTGTTTTAGACTTGTACATGCTTTATAATTCTCTAATGTTGTTCAAAAGCTTGGTTTTGGTAAGATCTTTTTTTTTTTTTTTTTTTACACTCCAAACTAAAATAAGTTTTTGTTTACATAATATATGTGTGCGTACTGTGTATATTATGTATATATTAATACACACATATGCATGTGTATGTTTCAGATCAGTTTTGTTTTTACGCATTATATAGATCTATTATAATATAAATTATATGAATATAAATATAGGCATACATGTAAATATTAACAAAATGTGTACTGTATGTGTGTTTATTTATATATACGTAATAAATATACCCAGAACACACACATATATTATGCATACAAAAACTATTATTTTAGATGTACTGTAATTAATCACGATTAATCATTTAACAGCACTAATTCTAAGACTTATTTAAGATTTATTCAATTTTTTTTTTTTTTTGGAAACTGATGCACTTTGTCACAACTCTTTGATCGATAAAAGTTCAAAAGAACATAACAATTATTTTGTAACAATGTAAAAACACTTTAATTTAATGCATCCTTGCTGAATAAAAGTAATAATTTCTGACTTTTTTTAACACTAGTTTATTGGTTCTGTATTTTCTTTGATGTAACGTGTGTCCAGATATTTGAGACCACTGTCTGTCACCGATAGGACCATGTTAGTTGGTTGACAGACTAACACTAACACTTAACCTGCCACTGCAAAATACATATAACCAGCGTTTTGTTGTATGTTATGAAATATAATTTCACATTGCTGAATCAACTCAACTATATTTAGTTCTATGAACAAAAGTAAATTAGATTAGGCACCTTAAGGCAGTTAAGCAGTGAGGTATTGTCTTTTCATCAGGGTTGATTCGATAAATTAAAATATTTGTTAGTAAAAGTTTGGTTATAAGCTCAGGTATGATATTGAAAGCCTCTGTGATGTTATTTTTTGTTGTTCTGCTCAGTTTGCAGTGCATTGTGGTTACCAAGCGGCAGCTGGGTGTTTACGGGCACCGGCGGCCCGGTGAACTTTCTCTGTGCCCTGCTGTGCCAGGGTGATGGGCTGACGCTGAGCAATGCGATGCCAGCTTTTCAAACACAGAATACATGATTCATCACAATCCCTTTGTTTCTCTTTCTCTCTCTGTAGGTGACATCACACAGAAAGGCTATGAAAAGAAAAGAGGGAAATTATTGGCGCCCTACATACCCCAGATACAAGGTAAACAACTCGCTCTTATCAACTGCAAATCCACTGTTTAATGAACTCTTTTAGCAGACGCTGCGTGTCTAGGTTATAAAATCTTCACTCGTCACCTCTTCGACCTTCATGAGAGGTCTGCGTTTTACTGCGGTCTGGATTGATCTGAAATGCATGCATGGTTTCTGTACTGTCAAGGATACTCTGAGCTAATGGAAACAATGTGTGTGTCTGGAGAATAGGAGTTATCCATACTATAAAACCAAAATCTAAGTGCAGGGTTCAAACTCTCAATTATGTGGTGTGTGTGTCTTTGTTGTTTGGTTTAGGGTGGCTAGCAACAGCCCATATATCCGGGCATGATATCTCTTTTCAAATGCAGAATATAGACGTGACAGTTATTTACGGTTCCTTGCTCTTTTCATGTCTTTTATGGGAAACGACAAAATTAAAACGTCATGTCCGTATTTACTCACGTTCTCCAAACTAAAAAAAAAGAAAGACAGCGCTCTAAAATCTTTTTCATGTTTGCATACAATAAAAAAATATGTTTAAACTATCATGTTGTCTATTGAACAGCCACATTTGACAAACCAAATAATTATAAAGCTAGGTATACATAAATAAATTCATACGCACTCAGTTGGGGACTCACTCATAATAAACATATTTTTTCACTTTGCTGTAGCTTTCTTTTGCCTACCCTGTCCTTTGGAAACACTTATTTTGGTATTATTTATGTATTAGTATGGTATGTCTTATTATTTATTATCAACAAGCCAGAAACCTGCAACACAGCAAAAGGGTACAGGTTCCCGAATCTCCCTCATCCCAGATCAATGGCATCTCTTCTGGTGATTTTGTTCACACGTGAGGGTCAATATTTAGACTGTCCACGTGTGTCCTAACAACCCCCTCAGGGCTCTCCCTCACTGGACGCTCGATGACAAGCTCAATCTATATTCCTTGTGTATGTTTAATTTTAGAATGGCCCTGCATAAATATTTTACGATAGTTGCGGTGGCTTGTGGAAAAGTGAACGTCTGTCTGGGCCACCGCTCTATATTTTTGGTTTGGCTTTGAAACAGGAAATTAGGACTTCATTTTAAATTAGCCTCGCAGCAGAGATTGCTCTCCATTGTGGAGTTGTCTTAGTCATTTTATAAGCCGGCTGACAGACCACCACACTTTCCCCCATGATCCTCTGAGAAGCCGTTGTGTCCAGACAGGGGACCCTATCATTGTGAAAAAGAGGTACAGAATATATTTACTGTGTGAATGTTATATTTATGGGCGCTCGTTAATCTGGGTTGCATGTTAATTGCAATTAAATTAAAGTGCGTTTTAGCTTATATTAATAAGAAAAACAGCACACAATTTGTTCTGGAAAGTTCTGTCACCAGTATTGTACTCATGCACTAGGGCTGAACAAATCTAAGTAGCTAATCTATTCCTTATGTAAGCAAGATCAGTCAATAACAAAGCCTGTTTCTGTTCATCTCATCTCAAATCTACCTTTTTTATGTAACCAATTAAAGCTCGTTACAATCAAGACCCCAAATGAGACCTCATTAAGGCTGGCACGTCTCGAAACTCTTCTAATTGTTACTGAAACACTGTCCAGATCTGACTAGTAACAATCGTTTGGAAGCAGAATTGTGATTGGCTGGTTATCAGCCAACTGTGGAGGGACATTTTTTTGCTTAGCAACTGGACAGAGCTACTTGTAGCGTTTATTGCTCTGTTGTCTTTGCGCATAGTTGAGCTTTTGTGAAGCCGCACTGTTGAGATCACACACGCTATCAGGACGTCGTATCTGGACGGGCCGTGTGTTTCGTCCGATGTTGCAGATTGTGTCCTTATACAACTTTTCAGTTCGTAAGCTTTTGTTGAGTTAAGCGGGATTGGAGGTTCCGAGGTGAAGTTTTTCCCAGAACCGGAGCTAAATAAAGTGAGCATGTCCTGTTCAGTCCTCACAGGACCCAAAACTGACAGAAACAACAGGACCCTTAGTATAAACTGTATTATAATCCCATTAATGTGCGCTTGTTAGAAAGACCTAAGCGTTTGTGGTACAGGAAGTGAAAAGGCATTTTTATAAGACATATTTAAAGTCATGTTTCCAGTAATTTGCAATAGAAGTCAAAAAAGGGAGAAGGCAGTTCAGAGGGTTTAAAAGCAGAATTGAGCAGGTTGTGCGTGTGTGTGTGTGTGTTGAGCAGTTACACAACATTTCATTCACAAATGTAAAACTGTTTGTTGCGATTTTATTGTTGGGACTGCTGTTTTAGATACTGTAAATTATCTTAAGTCTTCAGAAAACCCTTAAACTAGTCCTACAGTTTGCAAGCCCTGTGTTTATACGTCTTTATGTTCTGTGGTTAAGCATGTGACCTCTCCTGAGCTCGGTTTGGTTGTTTAGGGATATTAGTCCTCATTGAGGAAAGCCGTAATGAATGCTCCGCCATGTCAACACAGTTAGTCGAAGGCTCTTTCAATGATTCTGGGGGTTAGAGGTCAATATGAAGTGGTTGCTAGGCAAACGGTTTGGGAGGAGGTAAACAATCCCATGTCGCTTACTTTGGCTATCCAGGAAAAAGGATAATAGGTCAGTGCTTGTCTTAACCTGTGATAGATGTTCACCCATGTGACGGAGCTTCACTTAGGTTTGAGACGTGACTTATGCTTTCTTTTTTAAAATGTCCTTCATCTGTCCCTGCGTTTGTCATAGATGAATCCCGAGGTATTTTTAGCATTCACTGGACTCTTCCTGGTGTGATAGATGGAGGGTCACAGGACCTCAGATCAGAGCATAAGCCTCTTTGATTTCTCATTTCTGCTGCGGCAGCTTCAGCTGTGACGGCTCTTATGTAACCGCAGCGCTGCATGACTCATCAGTCTTAACCTTCTACAAGGTGCCGATTTCTCCAAATCCACAGGAACAGTGCTGATATTGAGCTCTCTGCTATTTAATATGTAATCAAACGGCTTGAATTTAGGGGTGACATATACTTATTCCCAATTTAAGCATATGCTCAATAGGCTGTGATTATACAGTGAACTATATTCAGGTGTGCTTCCTTTCCATTCAATGTCATTTTTGTTATTTATTTAGTTTGATTTGGTGTTTTACTTTACCTTTTTTCATTTAATTCAGTTAACTTTTTTCAAGTATATATATTTTTAGTTTCAATGCGCTGTATGCGTAAGTATTTATAAATACATAATTAATATACACAAAAGCACGCAATCAATCTTTTGACAGCACTAGTTTTAAAACTGTCATTATCCTGATTCTATGAAAGGTTTAGGTAAATTAATTTATTTTTATTTGTTTTATTACAGACAATTGCAGGCAATAAAACACGCAATTTCTTTCACTTAAAATCTGCGACTGCAACAAATTGTCTTGCTTCTTATTTCTGACGCAGAAACAGAGATATGTCTAAAATATGTCTAATGTGCATGTTATTTTGTTTAGTTTTTTTTAAGCAGCTCGTTTTGGCAAGAAGTTGTCATGTTCTCAGTGGCAAACTCAGTCCCACAGTCTCAGCTGAAACTTGTTTTGTAAATTACTCATACCGCCTGTGGCTGTCACGGCAGAAAAAAAACTTTGCTCCTGTGGGTTGATGTAAGTTTCTCTTCAGCCTGTGTCTGTCAAGTTTGATGAAGTATTGTGAATGTTACACTCTCTGCGTCAGCACTGGATCACCATGAGAACTCAGATGTGGCGTAAAGGGCCCATTGATCTCAAGGTGTAGTATTACCCAGACAGTAGAGAAGTCTGAAGTCAAGAGTAGATTTATGTTGCTATCTTAATGCGAGAATAGCATTGAAATTGAATAGTGTCACCTCGATCGTTTATGAAAAGTAAATTTCACACCGTAAGAGTCTATATCTGTAAACCCAATAGGTGGAACTTGGGTTTTACTGCAAAGTTTAGTGACCTTTATTCTGTAATGCTGGTTTTGTAAATCCTTAATGTACTTTAATCTCATTCGTGCACAGCGGCCTCAGTCCATTTGTTACGAGTGCCCTTTCTGCATTTGTTTTACACCACAGTTAGCTAAAATGTCAAGCATGGAAATTGAAGTAATGCAGTTGTCTTTCAGGAAAACAAAAAACAAGACTGGAGATCGTATTCTGGTCTGTTTTGTGTGCAGGTGTAGATCCGTCACTGCAGATAGAACACAGGATCCAAACATCGTCACAAGTGGCCCATCCAGGCTCCAAACCCAACAAGCCCCGGGTGGCAAACTCAAGGGATGAACGCTTCAGATCAGGTACAAACGGTTCTCTGTTAAGCTCTGTAATCATGAGGGACAAGCACCACAGACACAGACTCTTGTGAAAAAGTGCTCTTCAGCAGAACCACAAAAAGAGTACTTATTCTGAAATTATTATACTTTACAAAAAGTGTGTAAATTGTATCATTTAATATGCAAAATAACAAAAAAATATAGTTACATTTATATTAAATGCACTGTTTTAACCACTTTATGTAACTTCATAATTACTTAAGCATTTGCTGTATGATAAACTACAATATATGTAAATGCATCTCTACTGAATTTTTTTTATGCGATTTAAACTATGTTGTATTTGTATTGAAATGTATTTAAATATATTAGTAATGTAAAGTCAATAATATAGCAATTTGTAATAAAGGGCATTTTAAGACACAGCTTGCCTCTTTAACCATTAATATTATATTGTGCTATATTATAAGTGCTGCATGTGCACATTCAGTACAATAAAGCATATTTTTAGGGTCAGTATCGCAGTAAATCGATTTGAATGAATCGCCAACACACGAACGTTAAGGAAAGCAGGCACTTTGGAGAGAAGGATATTATTATTACTGTGTTATTCCTATCATATAGACATTTGGGATTTGAAAATGCCCATTCTCTGATGTCTGGCACTATGTGCGTCCCCACAGACCTTCATACAGAAGCCGTACAAGCAGCCTTGGCAAAGTATAAAGAGAGAAAGATGCCGATGCCCTCCAAGAGACGCTCTGTTTTAGTGCAGTCTTCAGTTGAAGCATGCACTCCCCCAGGTAAACACACACACACACACTTAGGGATTTTATGGGAGCGCTTTCTATAGCAGAAATGTTTTGGAAGCATTTTTTCTTTATGTTTTCATTCTCCAGCTGACAGCAGTTGACAATGTGCGTTTCAGTCCCTGATATGATCAAGATGTTTTGATCTTCTGAGCCCTTAGAGAACAATGCATAGCTTTCTGAATAAAAGCCTCATTATTTACACAAAGAGAACAGCCTCTGTCCGCTCAGTTCCCAGACCACCTTCCCACACGCCTGCATATGGAGATGTTTAACAAAGTTCCAGCTTCACTGACCCACTGGCTGCAGATTTAGCTCTAGTTTATCACACAAACGTCAGCTATCACTAAACGGACGTTCAGAGATTGACAACATCTTGTTTTTTCGTCGCTCATGTGACTGATTTTCATGTTAACTGATTCCCTTGGAGGAAGACGACACAAATGGGACGCTTGTTGACAGTCACGGTATAGAGCTCTAACATTTGCGTGGACAGCTCAGATCATTTCTTAGATTTTAAGAGAAAAATACTTGAGTTCATATTGAAATCCCTGACTCTTAATAGCAAACCTTGGTGTTATTGGCAATTTTGAGCACAGTTTGAAACATTATTATTATTAAACTCGATAGGAAACGTGAGATTACTGTTGTAAAACGACAAACCTCCATTGGCCCTACATTTAATCGTATTGCTGTCTTGAAGAAAAAACTGATACGTGAAATCATATTTCAATAATTACAACTCTCAAAATTGATTTCAGCTGCATTTTATTGATAGAAAAAGAAGTTTACAGATCCTAGGTGCTGCTAGCATGAACAGTGCCTTCTGCTGTAATATATTCAGATTAGGGCTTCTCTTTAATACTCAGGCTTAGTCTATCAAAATTGTAATAGTCGCAGGGAAAAGAAGATTTTCAGCACGTGCAAACGTTCGTGTCATTCATCGATCACAAATGTGGCTTATCATCTGGAACTTGTAAGCAGTAGCGTCATTACCCTTGCCCTTATTCAGATTTACAGGTATTTAAAATACACCATGCTGGAGGAAGGCTAAAGAAAGCAGGATGCAAATAAATATGGTTGCATATATAGAAAAAGAGAGATTGATTGGCTATTCTGAAGAGTTTTATGATCGGTTTTCCATTCTTATTGGTTATTTAGTGTAATAACTGGATTGATCTTGTTATAACAATGAGACTATCTTTGGGCTTATTGGCTGGTTGTTTTATGTCTGGTGATTTCTTTATTACCTTGCATCTTACGGTTGAAAAAGCTCATCTCTCTCCTCGTGTTTGTGTAACGTCTTTGCCTTTGTCCATCAATTTGGATTACATTATTGTCTCTCCCTGTTAGTTCAGCATTAATGAGTCTCTGATTCTTGGTGTCCTGATGCACTCTTCTGTCCTTCTTCGGTCAGAATGATGAAGTCAGTGAAAGGTCAGCGAGATTAAAGGTTCAAGGGTGGGGTCAGATCAGCATAACGGGCCCATTCAGGGTCACCCCCTGTGGGAATTGGTCATGGTCCGCTAATTCTTTTGTGCCCTGGATGCAGTAATGCACACTCACACATAAAGTGTCTAAGCTGTCTGATTGCCCCAACGGAGATGATCTGATAACCCATCTGGCCTGTCAGATACCCCTCTTCCCTACGCCCCATCCCCTCTCGCCCCATTCTTGACACACTACATAAAGAAATAGTTCAACCAAAAATGAAAAAGATGGCATTATTTACATTTTGATTGCAGATTAAGCTATGCAAGTCTTCTGAACAGCTTTGAGTGAGGAACAAATCGAAATTCAAGGCGTTAATTGCCAGAAAATGCTATAAATGCTTTGAAATCCTACCCTTCTGTTCTACCCCATTACAAATAGTATTTTCACCTGCCTATAATCAAACATTTCCTCTCGCAATCAGTCATGTAACATGCAAGAACCAGTGGAGTTTGGTATCGCTGACATCAAACCTCGCAAACCTAGCTTTATTACAGTGTGACTGATTTGATTTAGCTTCTGTCTGGATCTGACCGGCTTGAAAAATGCTGTCTGACCCACTTTCCTGGCCGTTTTTGATGTTGTCTGTCATCTTATACTGTTGCGCATTCATTATCCTGTTAGCTCCTGGTCTGCTCCGTCCTGTGAGACTGCGCCGTGTTTGTCCTCTGGACGAGACCTCAGACTCTTTTCTGGTGGAGTGACTGATAGAGGAGTTTAGACAAATTATTATTTCAGTTTTAAAGGTCAGGTCTTCAGTAAAGCAGTTGTTAAGAGCACAGTCTTTCTTCGTTCTGTCTTCTCTTGACGCACCTACTCATTCCAGTTCATTTCTGCCTCATCCTTTCCCTCCTAGTCGTTCTCAATTTCTCTCTCAAATCACTTCTCTTCTCCCACGACTCTATTTCATGCCTATTGTCTCCGTCTCTTTCTCTTTCTATCTTGCTCTTTCTGCATCTGTGTCAAGGTTACTCTTAAAGTGCCTGAGGACATGAAGTGAGAATAGAATTACAATAATGAGCCTAGTTTTTTATGGGGTTCTTCCGCGAGCTGCCCATAAATTATTAGACATGCAGACATTGCATTAGCAGTTGTTTTAAGATGTTCATTAAGAGTGCATTTGTTTAATCGAAAATAACAATATTGAAAACTATTTGCCAATTCTGTTTTCTATTTAATATATTTGACTACTCCATCATCAGCCGTTTCAGTTTCAAAATGTAAGTGTCCACTGAAACTAATGCTAAGCTTTCGGGGATTTATTCAGGGTACAAGACTGTTTTGCACTAATAATAACAGGTATCAGGCACCCTTGAGTGTGAGTAGACTCTTCCTCTTCACAAGAACGCTGTTTTGAAGAGATACATTAGGCTAATGCCTTTCACATTTAATGCATGACTGTTTGTTGCTCAGTGTCTGTCTCCTAATTTACTGGACACGCTCCATAGTAATTGCTCCCTGTGGGTGATTAATTGCATAATTAATGTTAAACGAATCTGCTACCACCTACGGGCTTCTTGTCAGTCAATCTCTCTCTCTTTTGTCTTTTTACGCATTCATTTGTCCCTTCTTTTCTCGATTGAATTCTGCGCACGTCTGCGCTTTTTGATGGTGAAAAATATTCAAAACTTTGGAAAATAACTTCTGGAGTGGGTTGTGCGATTTTAATGCGATTGGATGTTGTTGTTTTGTATTTTATTTTGTGGAACGTTTTAAACATTTATTATGCCTGTATTCGCATAATATGGTATGCTAGTATGATAGTATGACACTGAGTTATTAAATTTCAATGTGTAGCTCATGTTAAGTTTGGCACCTAAGAGTGCGTGACTTGTTGACAATAAGACTTGGCCTGGCGGACACTGAAGTCACAAATTAAGGTAATTAAATAGTAAATTAAAACTGCTCATTAGTGGTAATGCAGTCTAATGATTATTACAGTTTACTTTTCTAACAGAGTTCTTTTTCTAATTTTTGTTACACTTTTTAAATCTCTGCAGAAGATGCCTTGTGCGTGATGAAATAGTACAGATGGTTTAGCTATATGACATATTTTATTCATTAATTGGTGGACATCTGTTATTTTGGCATTACGTTTATGATGTATTTATAATAGGGGAAATGATGTAGTCATGTGTGTTGCCATAACTACAGGTCTCACATGCTTTGTTTCTGACCACATGAGCATTACGTCATATGTATTTTCCAGCTTAACCCCGGCCGTTTTCATCAAAGTTATATATTAGCCTGGACTGAGAACAAACGCTTTTTGCTTTCTCTTCCATAACAATCATATATTAGACCTCATGAAGTTTACGATGGATGTTTTATTTATTTTATTGCATTTTACGGCACAATAGTTACAAAAAAAGTATGTTTAAAGCTTTAAAAAGACTGAAAAGATTTTACTTATTTGACATCGTAGATAGTTAATGTATTCACTTGAGGAGAACTGGCTTCATCCATCCACTACCAGCTGATTAAGAGATGCTGGGCAAGAATCTGCCCAAAGAGAAAATTTGACATTTTCCTTGACTTTTGTAGGTCATTGCATAGTATTTTAATATCATATCTTTATTTCTGGAAGAGGAAGAAAGGCAGATTTTTTAGATGGGTTAGATCAAGGGTTATAACTAGAGTTATGTAATGCATTGATTGTTTGAGGTCTTGCGGCTATAAAGTAATCAGCCTCTTGACACGTTATCCAACTAAGTGAGTCTCCAATGTAAAGTCTTTTTCATATTCCCATATCAGTTATAATGTTAGAGGTTCAGAGATCTGCATAATCTAGATTCAAAACATGTAAAAGATATTAAGAGTTTTACCAGTATGTCCAAAAATTTTATTTGACTTTGGCTCGTAAGTAACATCCTATCAACTACATTCTTGACTTCATTCGATAATTAATCAATGACAAAATGATTCAATGACAAAAGACAAAGGTCCAGGATGGCTTCCATTTCAAATACTTTCTCAGTTTCGCAGATCTCTGTTTAATAAATTCTGTTTCTCAAATCACTACCGTTAACATTGTGCTGTTTTTTTTAAATGACAGAGAGTTGATATTGAAGTAAAACTGTCCCACCTCACCATCAGCCCTCTTGTTCTTGCCCTCCCAGACACCTCCTCTGCATCGGAAGACGAAGGTTCGCTGCGCCGGCAGGGACGGATCGCCTCCTCGTCTCCATACCAGGCACATCCTAGCGTAGAGCACTGGTTCAACAGAGTCATCCAGGGCTCCTCCACCTCATCGTCCGCATCCTCCACCTCCTCCCACCCCGGAGGAAGACCCCATCACGCCACAAACACCACCTCTGCTTCGGCGGCCACCGTACTGGCCGACCTCATGGCTCACACACAGCTAGGTCAGTACTCGCCGCTGCAGCTATCCTCACAACAGACCTTCAGCCATGTTTAGCAGATTGTTCGTGCAGCTCTTTTCCATACAATGAAAGTGAATAGAGATTGAGCCTCCGAAACTCCAAAATTATGAAAGATTTAGATCCATATTTACGGATATTTATTAGAATGCTTTCTAAAGAATTATGTGACTATGAAGACTGGAGAAGTGATGCTTTAAATTCAGCATTGCATCACAACAATAAATCAAATATTAAAATATATTCATCTAGATAACACTTACATTGACATTAACATTTATTATAATATATTAATTGCATCCAAAATAAATGCTTTTGTGTACATGATATATGTGTGAGTACTGTGCATATTTATCATGTATATATAAATATAAAAAAATTAGTTTATATATTGTACATTAAATATGTTTATAAATAATTTTCTAAATATATACTGTCAATGTCTTTATATATACATATACATATAGAAATATGCACAGTACACACATTTATATATACATATATATATATATATATATATATATATATATATATATATATATATATATATATATATATATATAAACATTTATTTTTGATGCGATTAATTGCGATTAATTAACAGTTTTACCGTATATTTTGATCAAATAAATGCAGCCTGGGTGAGCATGATATACTTTAAAAACATAAAAACTCTTGCTGACCTCAAACTTCTAAACAGTAGTGGACTTGACAGGTGAAGTCTGGCTACTGTGTGTTGATCCGCTAGCTAAACTAGCGCTAATAACCAAAAACTGAGCTCATGCTGGTCTTTATAGCTGTGTACTGATCTCTGATTCTGATAACCCTGTCTTACTCCTAAGTGCAAAATCTTCAGCGGGCTTCGTAAGGTTTCTGTTACAGCTCAGTGAGTTAAAAACAAAGTATAGATCTTGCGTTCATCTCTATAGTTGCCCATTTGTGCATGTTTATAGCACAGGGAGCACTTTGCTGCTCTGCCGCCGCTCACGGCGATGATAAAAATCATGGCTCTTAATGTCCTGGCTGCATGCTTGCATGTGCACGGTTGGTTTTTAACTTTTTTTTTTTTTCACTGTACTGGCATATCTTTAGGGTCCTGAAGCCAATCTGTGCAGATAAAGCCGGCATTGGCCTTGTTAGTTTGACAGGCAAACAAAAGATCTGTGCAGGTTCCAGTTCTGCTGTAAAAGAATCATTTTTGGCAACCTTCGCTGTTAACGAGTCCTGTTAAAGGAATATCTCACACAGTACTCACCGTCATATTGTTCCAAGCTCATGATATTTCCTGTAAAGTGAAAAAAAGAACGATTTGAAAGTAAATGGAGATCAAGCTGCAAATATGGCAAAAAGCACCATGAAAGTATCATAAAAGTAGTTCAATGTATATGTTTATATTTTACCTTAACACAGGGCTGTATTTCAAAAATGTCAAAAATGCCACAAACATGCCAGTTTGTTAATTGTACATTCTGTCACTCTATACAGTGAAACACTGTACATTCACTGGGACATACTGTATAATTTTAAAGTAAAATACTGATATATTTTTGAAATCATTTCCTCTTATTTTTATGACATTGTGCAACTTCTGTATATTAATATCTTCTTCAGCTTGTGGAGACTTACCTGCGATGAGCTTTGATTTAAGTCGTCTTTAGCATTTTAAAGTCCAGTGCCAGTATATGTAAAAAAAAAATATTATTTACAAAAAAATCATTTTTGTTATTTACGTGTATTGCCATTAGTTAAGTTAATTAAATATTAAACCCTTATTAAAAATTAAACCCTTTTTAGCATAAATGTAAAGCTTAACACATTTTTTTTACATCAAAGGTTTGACGACAGCAGCTGCCTTTTTTAGGCTTTAAAATGTTTTCTGAAATCATCCAGTTTGTTAGGCCTGTTTGCGAACTTTTTGAAAAGTTTTAAACAGCCCTCACCGCTGTGTGATTTCAGTGTATGAACTGGAACAGAATAACATTTTTGAACACATTCACTTTACTCAGCTGCTCCGCTCTTTACAGAGTTCTGCTTATAAACATTTGCATTCCCCTTATCTCTCGTCTCCTCCTCTTTCTTTCACCCTGGAGCCGGCCCTGGGCGCTCACTGTAAATAACCTCAGATTTCACACAGTGTCAGAGCGGCTCTGTGGGTCCACTGTTCTAAAGCAGCCTGCCAGACAAACCCAGCTGTAAGAGGGAAGATTAAATGCAAAACAGCTGCGCGCTGGTTAATAGTGTGGAAATCACTTGTATGTGAAAGACTATAAAGCTTCTCTATTGGGCGTTAAGAATGAGACGGACAGTAACCATCACGTGGAAAAGAAAAAAAGACGCGAACTGTCTGAAATAGATGTTACGCAATGTAAAGCAACAAACATTTAGCTAATCAGAACATACTTGACGTTTAATTTCCATGTCTGTTTGTTTTTTGCCATTTGTCATTTGAATTTTGGACCAGTGAGATTTTATGGCAGGCCCTTAAATCCTTTAAGTTATCGGTTTGATCATTTCTCGTGGGTTTGATCTCGGTCCACCATGCATTGTTATACTTTTGTCCTCCACTCACCTTTGACCTTTGGCACCTCATGACAGACAACCACAGTGCACCCCCGGATGTGACAGGCCTGTCGGAGCGCTCGGTGCATGCGGAGCGTCCGCAGGTGGCATCAGTGCGAGGGCTTCCACGCGGATACACACACACCAGCGTGATGGAGACCGCCGATGGTGAGTCCCCTAAAGCTTCAGCCTGCTGGCACCGCGACCTGTCTCACGCGTCTCTCTCCTGTGAGAAAGAGGGAATATCATGTCATCTCTCCACAGATGTGTTTAGCGTTTGAGGCTCGAAGCTAAAAAAAAACACTTTACATAAACGTAAAGTCATTCAGGATCTTTTTTCGCGGTTCGTATCCAGTGAAAAAAGAGTGGGATGTTTTCGCCCGTTTTTTCGTATATGTTCCTGCTTGTTGAAGCCACATAGCGTCATGTCATCAGCATGCTGGTTTTTTTAAGCTCACTAATAAGGAAAAGTCCGTCATCGTCTGCTCACCCGCATGTCACTGTAAAATGCAGTCTCCCTATTGTTGATCATTCAAAAAAATGATTTGCAGTTTCTTTCTTCTGTAGTGTTGTGTAGCAAAACTGATTAGCAGTTCTTGTATGCATTGTGAACATGCCAGGATTAAACACGTGGAAGCACAACGGACCCTTTTTGAGCGACATTAGGGTATATAGATCATGACTCATCAGTTTTCATTTTTTAGGTGTACTGTCCCTTTAAGACATAGAGCGGCACATCACAACTATACATCAGGTTCATGATTAACCTGCTTTTCTTTCCTATGGTGCATATGTGTTTAATTATGATCAAACGCAAGAAAACTAAAAGCGACACATTTTTATTTACATTTTTTTCGGACGGAAAGATGATGTCTGTCATTCTCAATTTGAGTCACCTCAGCCCTGTAGAAGCAGCATGCTGTCATGAACGCGTGTTTTTATTCACCTTTTCTCTTCTTCAGGCACTGACAGGGGAGATGGGGAGGCCACGGATGGTATTTATACACGTTTATTTCAATCTGCCCCTCCTCCTGGTGTCTCTGTGCATCTGTGTCTCAGCTGTGACCTCTGTGTTAAACGCCGTCTGCTTAACTTGTCCACTATGTCATTTTTGGAAATTAATATCATAAGAAAAGTATTTCCTCTTAATGTGTCTCTTTGTCTTTTAATGTTGAAGTATTCTTTCAAGGTCTTTTCACAGCAAGTATAATTGGCTTTGTTTTGATACAGCACTATTGTCTAGAAATATCTGGCACTAAGTTTTAGGTGTGTTTTTGTTGATCTTTTGTGAAAAAAAGTGCATTTTTGCATACTTAATTACATGTTAATTACAGTTAAATAAAAGATGTTATAGTCTAAATTTATATTAAAAGCGTTTAAGTATATCTAAAGTACACCTGACAAGCATTTATTGTACACTTATACTTAAAAGCAATCATTTATTTAAATATATTCATAATTACACATTTTTAATTAAGTTAAAATGTAGTACTTTTTCAAAAATGTATTAATCTTGAATCTAAGATATAATACTACACACACTACAGTAAAAATTACAATCAGTTACTTTACTTGTGCTTTAGTATGTTAAAAATAAGCGCACTTCAAAGCCTGACAGAAGATAAAGCAGAACGATTTAAATCATAAAACATGCATTACACTTTTTTTTTTATATCTGATATTATCAGTACAGTACAGTTGTTGTTTATTATATGATTTGGGCTGAAATAGAACATTCTCTACAGCTAAGTGCACTTCTTTTTCACAAGGGAAAGTTAATATTTAAGTAAAAGTGTGAAGAGATAATTAGACAGATGGTCCTTGCTTTTAACAATTAGGTTATGCTATGCTCCATGATTTTATTGTTTTTTAATGATGTGCACTTTACATAAATACATTAGTTAAATGTGAATTTGAATCATTATGATATTGTAATACCGTTGTACTTTGCATGGTATTGCAAAAAAATACTGTAGAGCTGCAACAGTAAAGAAAACATGGTATTATAATATCACCATGTTCATAAGTGGTATATTTTTGTTCATTTTTGTTGGCGAATACAAGCTTGGCTGCACGTTAGCCACAGTGTGTTAGTGATAGTGCGTGATCATTATGTTTAATAAGGTTAATATGGCTTATGAGGCAGGACAACAGTAGTTATGTTTGTGGTTATCCTCACGCGAGAGGTAATAGGCTTCCTCGGGTCCTGCAGTGAATTCTGGGTACTCGAGCACGTGTGAGATGCAGACAGAGACGAGGGGCAGACAGACAGTGTCTCCTGACGATAGGATGTCAGAGAGCATCTCAGTCATGCATATATACACGACACAGGCCAAAGTATAGATTCATCATGTGAAGATGATCGTTGTGTCTTGATGTTTGGTTCTGTTCTCTCCTAACTATCACGCACTTTGAAGCATTTCATGGGTGATTCTACGTTAACTGTTATAAACCAGCTGAGAAATGTTCCTCAGACATTTTGTTTTTGGTAATGTAACATAATTATTACACTATAAATTACAAAGCTATTTTCTTTTTTTTCTTCATTGTGCATGGGTCATTTTGTGGTGTTTCTGTATGCTAAATTCTAGCATTTTATAAAAAAGAACAGTTTATACTGCAATGGAAATTTGCAAAATATGTTCTCCTAAAATACATTATTTTACATTCAATTTTAAGTGTATTATTTTTGTTATTACTTAGTTTGTCTACATTTTTTAAATACTTTTTCTTCGTATTATGTAAAATAAATAACTATTTATACGTATTATTCATGGGGAATTGCTCAGACATGTTTGCAACGCTTTGTAGAATGACCCTGGTGCTCTTGTGATATTGTTTAACATGTATTAACTTATTCATTGAATCTTTTGTCCCTGTGTTTCATGTGAATGGAGTTTTAATCTATTTAAACTATAGTAATCCTAAAGCCCTCTGTAAAGCATATAGAGCACGATCAGACGGACTCTTTCAGAAGAAAGCTCATGAATGGTTGATGAGATGGGTGGCTGGGTAGCGGCTTGTTGCTAGGCAGCATGAGTCCAGCTGCCTCAATCAGAGTCAAGGAGTCTTTGATGCTCTGGGTCAGGTGTCTCTACTGAGCACGCTCAGTACCATCTTAACCAACCCCATGGGCATACGGCCTTACATTGACTGACAGACTGTTGTGTGAAACTGTCCCCACCATCCTTTCACAGTGACCTTTCCCTGCTTTTTTTATATCTCATCCTCTCCATCTTTCTCTCTCTCTCTCTCTCTCTATGTCCTATCTTCTCCTGACACTATCTCTGTCTAAAGGCGTTCCAGTCAACAGTCGAGTGTCCTCTAAGATTCAGCAGCTCCTAAACACTCTAAAAAGGCCAAAGAGACCCCCTTTACGAGAGTTCTTTGTTGATGATTTTGAGGAACTTTTGGACGGTAGGTTACATCTAGAAATCTAATTCACGTGGTGTTTGCTCAGCTAATGATCTTGCTTGTTCAACATTTAAATAGTTTGGTTAAGTGTTCAATGTAAGCTGGTCCTGCAGCATGTTCTTCTGAAACCCTCTACCTCCCCAGCTCCACCTGTCTAGGAATGTGTCTCCTTTCACTTTTAGATACAAACTCACTTACCTTGGGGAATTCACACCACCATTTTGATCAAGTCAGGTGGTGGGCAAAGAAAGTTGGCACTGACATACCCTCGACCCGAGTCTTTGTATGTGCTCCATGTACCACAACGCAACACGACTGTGACACAATCCATTTATTATGTCGGTATTTTACCTATTCGTGTAATTTTATTTTCTCCAAGAGCTCAAGCATATCCATAGAATGGTGCATCAAGCTAATTGATGAAGAAAAAAAAGGCAAACATATCAGATGTGCCCTTGCAGATTACAAGTGATCGAGGGCCTCGAACGTTTCAGTTCAACCCAGAATGCATCCTTTATCTGCTATAGGGTTTTATAATTATGAAATTGAAATTATGTGGCTAACTGAGGAGAGCTGTACCAATACACTTGGCAGGCAATAAAGTTGGCAAAAAAAAAAAAGATTTACTGGCATTAAACTAGGAACCTCAGTCAAATGCTAAATAGTTTAGACTTGAAATTGAGTTCTTTTGTAATGAAATGTCACATCATGGTAGCGAGGACAAACACCAATCACATTTCCTTCAGAGAACATCTCACACTTAATATACTGTATATATATATATATATATATATATATATATATATATATATATATATATATATATATATATATATATATATATATACTTTAATCTCAAAAGGGTTTTACAAAAACATGAAGAGTTAGATTGAATATCTTTATTTGTAACATTTTGCTATTTAGTCAAAAACTGCTTCTGATCCAGGAGACAGGACAATAACATAACAACATATTTGTGAATTGTTTCTACCTGATGTGTGTCATGTCACTGTAAAGGGCTGAAACGGTTCTTTTTTAGCAAAGACAGGTTAGGTTACTGATGTATATAAATCAGCATATGAAACTACTTTCTCAAAGATCATGTGACGGCACTGAAGACTGGAGCAATGACCACTGAAAATTGTCATGAGGAATAAATTCAAACATATATTAAATATATTCATTTTAAGTCATAATAATATTTTTGCAGTTGCAACCTTGGAAAGCAGAGCACACATTTTTCAAAAACATAAACAAAACTAAACAAAAAAAATGGTATGAATGGTATTGCATTAAAAAAAAGTCTTGTTCAAGGTTCTTTATTTGTCACATACATTATTACATACATATTGAGAAAGTGGACCTGTTTACTGAGAGTGTGCAGTTACCTGCTCCTGTTTCTGTGGTAACAGTGACTTCTCTGATTGGTCAATCTCAAGTCAGGATTTTATTCAGCAGTTAAATTGCTGAAATGTTTACAAATTATTGCTCAAGTCAGTTTCTCAGAAAATGAATGGCATGTTTTAACATATACCTTGATTCATATATAATTTGTTTGATTTATATTATTTTAATATTGTGATTATTATTTAATATAGTTGTTATATGCAGTACGGTACAGTGATCCACACATTTGCAGGTTATTAAAGTTATTAAAATGTTTGAGAAACCCTGTGAATCTATCTCTTTTGTTTAGCTAGCCATTCCTTACATCTCTTGAAAATATGCTGTGAAATATTCTTTTAATATTCTCTTAGCAGCAGCATCTTTACTATATTCTATATTCTCTCTTTCTCTCTCTCTCTCTCTCTCTCTCTCTCTCTCTCTCTCTCTCTCTCTCTCTCTCTCTCTCTCTCTCTCTCTCTCTCTCTTTCTCTTTCTCTTCTGTTCCAGACACACAAAATCAATCAAATCTATTTTAAGCCGTGTCACATCTCATCCTCGGGATGCATAAGTCACCCTGAGATGCTTAGTGACATTTAAAATAACTCTCACATAAACTCTGCTCCAAAACCCAGCATCTATCATCAAGCCACAGAAATGATATTAAACACTCTATATAGGCAGGAGACTCAACTCGGTAGTGATTTCAATAAGCCAAAACAATAATGCATTTCATAGGTGGCAAATAATAGATTTTTAATTACACTGACTGAATGTCTTAGTATCTGAAAGTTTGTTTATATATAATCCGTCTAAAAATCTGCATAATGTTTATTTGCATAAAGCAAACCGCACGGGGTAAGTTAGTAGAATATAATGGTTGGTGAATATAAGCTTTGTTGTATACGATGCTTTAATATTTCATGCCTGTCTCTGAGATGATTTCTTATCATCTGCAGTCCAGCATCCAGATCCAAACCAGCCGAAGCCCGAGGGGGGTGAGATGAGACCCCTGAATGGGGAGCCTCTGGGGGTGGTCACTAACTGGCCTCCGTCGTTACTGGCCTCTTTACAGCGCTGGGGCACCACGCAACCCAAGAGCCCCTGCCTCACCGCACTGGACAATGCCGGAAAACCCGTCTATACATTAACATACGGTACAGCAGAACCTCCCATTGAATCGAATGCAGCGATAATGTACTCGTTTATATCTTCTTCTTATATTATGCATTTTGCTTTTATTTATGTGTAGTGCTAGTGTACTCATGAACTCTCATTCCTAAGGGAACAGTGTAGGTTTGATTGTGTGTTTTTGTAAATATGTTTCCGTAGGGAAGTTGTGGACGCGGAGTCAGAAACTTGCCTATACGCTGCTGAACAAACTGAGCACCAGGAATGAACCACTGCTGCGGCCTGGAGACAGAGTGAGTGTCCTTTTCATGCACTTTCACATCCTTTTACACCTTGCATTAACTGTCCATTCTGTCATGCAAGATCCCGTTCCCCGCAGGATCCTGTCTTCTTTCATCACTGATCAAAGACATAGCAGGTTACCATAAAGTCATGTTCAAACAAACTAGTAGACTAAGTAGGCTTAGTAAATGTAAGTAAGTCCCAATTTCAATTCTCATACACTTTTCTAAGCTATTTTGTGATATCAAAAAGAAAAAAAAATCCAATAAGAAACTGTGTTAAAATAACAGAATTAACCAAAACCATTTAGTTTGACCATGTTTAGCTAAATTTTAATACAATTTAAATGACATGACCAACTTGGGTGCTGTGATAGTTTTATTATTAACTAAAATTATTTAAAACATTGTTTTGTTAAGAGAAATATTAGATTTAAAAACCTAGATTAAATCTTACATGACAATTAGAAATGTTTTAGTTTTATTTATATAAAATGTGTGTTTGCACAGAATACAAGTAACACAAAAACAGTAGCAGTGAATAACCTTAAAGGGACAGTTCACCCAAAAATGAACATTCTGTCATCATTTACTCACCCTGAAGTTACAAATCTGTATGATTTTCTTTGTTCTGCCGAACACAAAGGAAGATATTTTAAAGAAAGGAAGCAGGCTATTTTGGGTCACCATTGACTTCCATGCTAGGGAAAAAATTACTATAGGAATCAATGGTGACCCAAAACAGACTTACAGACTTTCTTTTTCTTTTTGGGTGAACTATTCCTTTAATGCAAGAGGTTCACATAAATCCTTTGTGTATCTCCGCAGGTTGCACTTGTGTTTCCCAACAATGATCCTGTGATGTTTATGGTGGCGTTTTATGGATGCCTTCTGGCGGAGCTGGTGCCTGTGCCCATAGAGGTGCCACTCACTAGAAAGGTATTAATCAGCATTACACCAGCACACAGACAACAAACACCATCAAAGATTTCAACCACGATAGAGCCCCCTGCAGGAAAACACACTATATGACATCCTCACATCACAGCATTATCCTTGAAAAAAAGCTTTTATTTTTTTTCAAAACTCAAACTACTGTATGGTATGAGCACGAATAGTATACTGCTAATCAAAAGATAAGTACTGTTTTCTAAGCATTGGTATGTGAGCATACGTGAATAACCAGTCACACGGTCCTTGGGATTTTCTCTTCTGTAAATGACCTGAATGTCTTCTATCTAAAGGTATTGTGAGCTGTCATGAGCTGAAGGCATCAAAGCGCATTAGGTTTGATTAATAGAGCTAATGTTCCTGATGGAGACGACTAATCCTTTAAAATGAAGGACAAGATACCACACACGATGCCTTAATGCCGTGCTAGTGATGAAAGGCGGAGGGGGAGTGAGTGGACTGCAGATGGGTGTTGTATTGATGACTGTGTGTGTCTCTCTCATCAGGATGCAGGCAGTCAGCAGGTGGGGTTTCTGTTGGGCAGCTGTGGGGTCACTCTCTGGCCCTGACCACTGATGCCTGTCAGAAGGGTCTGCCCAAAGCACAGACCGGAGAAGTTGTCACTTTTAAGGGTGGGTGATCCGTACAAGCCAGCCACTTCATCTCTGTTTAATGCTGCTGTTTCTTCTCCTCGGGTATAAAGCGTGTGTATGTTTTTACAGGCTGGCCACGGCTGCTGTGGTTCGTCACTGACGGAAAGCATGTGGTAAAGCCTCCTAAAGACTGGCATCCTCCATTAAGAGAGGCGCTAGCAACGAGATTGCATACATAGAGGTCAGAAACATTCTTTCTTTCTTTCTGCTTGTCTATCTGTCCATCCATCCATCATCTATCTATCTATCTATCTATCTATCTATCTGCCCATCCATTTATCATTCTATCCCTTTCCTTTTTACTTTTTATCTAATCTGTCTGTCTCTGTCATCCATCCATCCGTCGGTTTATCTGATCATCTATCCATCCGTCTCTCTAACTGTGTGTCTGTCTTTCTGAACGCAGTATAAGACCAGTAAGGAGGGCAGCACTATGGGCATCACGGTGTCTCACTCTGCTATGCTGGCTCACTGTCATGCTCTCACACAGGCCTGCGGATACACAGAGGGTGAGTGTGTGTGTGTGTGTGACTTCCACGCAAACACACAGGCTCTTCTGAGACCGGCCACTGCAGGTCTAGAGTGTCCTACTTCCACTCTCTAAATAACCAGACACAGCAGCTCCTGCAGTGAACACACTCTTACCCTCTTCTTCCACCTCTGTATAAACCTTTAAAACTGGTTTGCACATGTAATTGTTATCCAGGGGGAACTAAGATTAAAAAAAGAAGGTTTTAATATAATGGTTTATTTGCTGCTGTCACATACATCACACCATTTATTACTGGATTATACACCACAAAATATTTACTGTGATTTTACTCACTGTAGGTGAAATTATAACAAATGTTTTGGACTTCAAGCGAGATGCTGGTCTGTGGCACGGGGTCCTCACGGTAAGTCAGACACATGTTCGATATGTTCGCATACACTCACACTGATACAGAGTTAGATCCCTTCGCGCTCATCCAGCTGTCTTTTGCTTTCTTAACCTGTGTCCTTGGCAACGGCTGTCATGGTGATGTTCAGAGTGTGATGAACCGAATGCACGTGATCAGCATCCCGTACTCACTGATGAAGGTCAACCCTCTCTCCTGGATCCAGAAAGTCCACACCTATAAAGGTGAGCCTGTGTGTCATGATCTTTTACCACAGAACTATGACCACTTATGTGTGGATAAATCAAATGAATTAAATAAGATGTAGTTGCTGTTTATTTAAAATTGAAATGTATTTTCTTCAGATTAGGGGCTTTTTATTGGCTCAGTTCCAAGAGTTTATTCCAAACTTCTTTTTATTCCACTGATCTCAAACCTCCGAACAGCAGAGTACTCTATACTCCACGTTTCTTCAGATCATATGTATTATGAAGATTCATTCATAATATTGAAAAAAGACACTTTTGCCACCTACAGGTGGAATGATGTAACTACAGAAAGAGGAGTTTGTGAACTTTTTATACAAAATACATTCTGCTGGATTAAAATTGTTCAAAAATGTTGTGTATTATGCAAACAGAGCATTTTAAGAAAACCTGCAGATTTTGCAGTGACACGTAATTTTAAGTTTAATACTGCTTCTCTGTGCAGACGGTAAGAAACGTTTCACATCATAGCTGTTACTACACTGATTACTTGCTGTATGACTGTCTGCATGTTTCCATGTCCTGTTTTTCAAACAGCGCGTGTAGCAGTGGTGAAATCCAGGGACATGCACTGGTCACTTTTAGCGCAGCGGGATCAGAGAGACATCAGTCTCAGTTCTCTCCGCATGCTCATCGTTGCTGATGGAGCAAACCCATGTGAGTAAACACTTAATTCCAAATCGAATGGAACTCATCCTTGACTCTCACTAGAACATTAAGCATGCTGTGTATATTGAAATGCAGGGTCTATTTCGTCCTGCGATGCCTTCCTCAACGTCTTTCAGGCCCGTGGTCTTCGGCCAGAGGTGATCTGCCCATGTGCAAGTTCTTCCGAGGCCATGACTGTCGCCATCCGCAGGTACACCGGTGACATTACAGCAGCTTACTACTGTGAAACCACCACTGTGCTTGTACATGCAGGACTCCGCTTATTATTTCATATAGCGTCTCAGAAAGGACAATGGCATTTTGCATTTCGCTTTGCATATGGCAGTGTCATTTTCCAGAGCCCAAATGCATGTCGACTGACTGTGTCTGTGTGTGTTCAGGCCTCCAGAGATGGGTGTTCCTCCTCCGGGTAAGGCAGTGCTGTCCATGAGCGGTCTGAGTTATGGGGTGATTCGAGTAGACACAGAGGAGAAGCTCTCCGTGCTCACTGTCCAGGATGTAGGACAGGTCATGCCTGGAGGTGAGACCTGCTTTACTGAAAAACAGCTTTGACTGGATGAAAAGTGTGATTTAAAATGATATGTTTTTATGGCAATCCATGTTTAACATTCTATTATTCCGAATTTTTGATTTCTCTTGTGAACTAATGTACTGTCTCTGTGTGTGTGTGTGTGTGTGTGTGTGTGTGTGTGTGTGTGTGTGTGTGCAGCGCTGGTGTGTGTGATCCGGGTGGAGGGCACGCCATACCTGTGTCGAACGGATGAGGTTGGAGAAATCTGTGTGAGCTCCAGCAGTACAGGAATCTCCTACTATGGTCTGCCAGGCATGACCAAGAATGTTTTTGAGGTATACAGAAGGTCCGATGATTTGTATAGATTTAGAGTTGTTCAATTAATATTAGATTTTGGTTTTATTTTGATTAAATGCGCAACCTTAGTTAGTTAGTTAAATATTTCTGTCAAAGATTCACTGAGCCATTCTGTAGGCATTTTGTTATTACACTTTACAGAAATGTCTGAGCTTATGATTCAAGCAGTCTCTAGAAAGGCTTGAGCATTTTCCCTACGACAATATAGATAACGAAAACCACTCACCATTGCAAAGAGCTATAAGCTATATGTTATCATCCTGTTAAAAAGTTTGTGATGCTTGTCTAAAACAAAGACGAAATAAAATTGCTTTCAGACCATTCCCGTGACGTCATCAGGAGCTCCAATCAGTGACAGACCCTATACACGCACATCTCTCCTGGGATTCATCGGGCCGGTGGGTTCACATGTCTTAAACCATTGCTTTTGAAACAGAACCGTCTTTTAAATCAACACATCTTTTCTGGATTGTTTCTCGTATTACAGGATAATCTGGTGTTTGTGGTGGGAAAGATGGATGGCTTGATGGTGGTGAGCGACCGGAGACATAACGCAGATGACGTGGTGGCCCAGCGCTGGCCGTGGAGCCCATGAAGTTTGTGTACAGAGGAAGGTAGCTCAAGCGTCATTTACTCTCGACTTGAGATGAGCATGAATCTCTGCTCAGACTGAGGGCTGCATCTCTGTTCTCTGTCAGGATTGCGGTTTTCTCTGTATCGGTGCTGCATGACGAACGCATTGTTGTGGTGGCAGAACAGAGACCAGACGCCTCGGAGGAGGATAGCTTCCAGTGGATGAGTCGTGTGCTGCAGGTCAACACACTCACATTTACACACACTGCATAGACTTCTATTGTCTTTTTAACACAGCTAGTTAAAAACATATTTTAAAAGCTGCAGTCAGTTAGTTTTGCCTCTTTTTCGCTATCTATGTTTATAAAATCTGGAACTGGAATTATATCCCATGCCGTGAATTAAGCTCCGGCAAGGACGAATCTAATGTTTTGAGGTGAATGTGTAGCCTTCAGCCACTGCTGTACTTAATAATCACAGATTCTCGTCTACATCTTGAAATGTGACCCAAATAATAATATATTTTCATTAAGTAAGCGAAAAGTATGTCACTATTAGTGAAGCATTACAATCGCATTTCAAACCAGTTATTAAATCCAAAGATCCATTAGCTCATATTACATCAAACCTCAAATTATTATCATTAATATACTTTATTCTCACATTGTAAATGTGAAGAACATCAGCATTACGTGACTGTGTAAAGTGTGTATTAGCGCATAGATTTCAATTTACGTACAATCTCATTTCCGATTGACACATCATTCAGTTTTCGTGGTTTTGTCTTTGAAATACACATCTTGTGTAATCCCAAGCCATCTGTAATCATGAGCACATTTAAAACTGGAATATAATCGAATTTCATTCACATTCATTCATATAATCCTTTCTGGTTAACGCTGCTTTAGACATGAAGCAATGACGCAGTGCCATGCTCGAATTACATGCAAAAACCCATAACCCATAACACTCAAAAACTCTATTATAAAACATTATTGTAAGTTAAGAGTGAGAATCTGGCTAAAGTAAGGCGATAGTTTTGAAAACTCACTGGTTATGTACGTTCTCAAATATTGATTTTGGATCATTTTTAATCAAAAAAAAAGTTACAGACTGCAGCTTTAAGCCTAAGCCTAACGGAAAACCGTATGCATTTTTGCAATTTAAAAAAACAAGTGAGTGTGAAGTCTTTACTCACACACATACATATTTTTTTAACCAGGCTATCGACAGCATCCATCAGGTGGGAGTGTACTGCCTGGCTCTGGTGCCGGCTAACACACTACCCAAAGCTCCTCTGGGCGGCATCCACATCTCAGAGACCAAACAGCGCTTCCTGGAGGGAGCCCTGCACCCCTGCAACGTCCTCATGTGCCCCCATACCTGCGTCACCAACCTTCCCAAACCTAGACAGAAGCAGCCGGGTACAGGTGAGGCCTGTGTGAGTCCTGGGTGGTTGTTTTTCATTTTATCCATACTTTGCACCTCATCACATGACCTGTTGTTTCAGAGGTGGGTCCTGCTTCCATGATTGTTGGAAACCTAGTGGCTGGAAAGAGGATTGCACAGGCCTGTGGGAGAGATGTTTCACAGCTGGAGGACAATGATCAGGTAGAGATCAACGCCATTTCACAAAGTCAGTGAAGATACTTCTGAAAAAAAGAGTATTCATTATGGAAATACTTTGTTTTAAAGAGTGTGCTTAAATGCAAACTTAATGTAATGTTTTCAAACACTTAACTCTGTGTTAATTGGATTTTTATGAATATGTATTATACAAAGATTTTATTAAATGCAATTTGATGAAATTTAGAATGCTTTTTTGACCTGCATAAGTAAAGACTTAAAGGGATTGCTCACCCAAAAATGAAAATGTTGTCATTATTTACTCACCTCGTGTTTTCTGTAAGACCTTTTATTAAGAAATCTGAGAGCTCTTTGACCTAGACAGCAAGGATCCTAACACATTTTACAAAGCTACAAGAATACTTTTTGTGTGCAAAGCAACCGAAAATAAGAAATGAGTTTCTCTTTGGTAATCTTGCCAGTTTGTCCATCCTTTGAGTGTGTGTGTAGGGTCGGCCGATCTGATTCCTTCTGTTAAAGTTACCTTTTTAATAACAATGGCTGTCCCGGACAGCGGGCGATCTTACATGCTGGTAAAATCTAGATAGTAGTAGGTACTTCTCCAGATATTAATACGGTAGCTAGCATTAGTTAAGCGGTCAGTGGGAGTGCCTCCATCTAAGCTCCGCCCACAGAAACATTACTAAAAGTCTATAGTATTTACTATAAATTGCTATAGTATTTTTCATAAGAGGATTTTAATTAAATTAATATTATATTATCTGCAAATACAAGTTGCATCTGAATTTTAAAGTAAACTGCAGGTGCGCTTTTAATACAACGAAGTGCACTTAATCACAGGGTGTGCTGTTGTCTGAATGTATCTCTCTCCTCTTGTAGTTCCTGTACATGCAGGATGTTCTTCAGTGGAGAGCTCAGGCCACACCAGATCACCCCTGTTTCTGCTGCTCAACGCCAAGGTACAAGCTCATCATACCCCTTGGCCCAGGAAACCGTGAATACACAGTCTGACTCGGAGCACTATCATCTCACTTGGTGTGTTTTTATTTTTTCAGGGTACCGTGGCCAACACAGCCTCCTGTGTACAGCTGCACAAGCGGGCAGAGCGCGTGGCCGTAGCGCTGATGGAAAGGGGTCGGCTTAACACTGGAGATCACGTAGCACTTGTTTATCCTCCTGGTAAGAGAGAAAGAGACTTATATTACTGCGGTGTAATAAAGGGTTTCAGGTTCTGTGGGCTCAATAGCTCTCTGTCCTCCTGCTTTGCAGGGATTGATCTGATCGCCACTTTCTATGGCTGTCTGTACGCCGGCTGTGTTCGGTCACCGTCAGGCCTCCACACCCGCAGAACCTAACCACAACCCTGCCAACCGTTAAAATGATTGTTGAGGTAACTTCAGTGCAGCGCGTGCTGTTTATCATGGCCATGCTTCCCAAGACAATAAACAGAAAACTAGCGCCCCTTGAGACCAGACGTTATTATTGTATTAGAATTTTATAGGTAACATTTCAGCAATAATGTTAATTTTGTTAATTATTAACTATTAACTAACTAACTTTTGCTGTATATTTATGAATGAACATTAACAGATTAATAAATGCTGTAAAAACTGTTACTCGTTATTAGGTTATGAGGGTGATGTTACTCATAAGGGGTTGTTTTATTTTATTTTACTAATTAACAAATTAAGTGTCATTGCAAACAAATAATTCTAAAGCTTTTCTCATTCGAGTAAGCTGTAGTCAAACTTATATCAAAATAGCATATATTTTTGGGACTAATTCTATTAGATAATATATGTAGACTGTATTTTGTGTGTGTGTTTTAAGAATGAATATATTAACTAGTGTTATTTTAGCCAGTAACTGATTGATTAAAAACAATTTTTTATTCCCTGCTGTAACGTTTCTACCCTGTTTCATATGTTTTCGACAGGTCAGTAAGTCTGTATGTATTCTGACGACTCAAGCAATAATGAAACTACTGAAATCCAAAGAAGCGGCAGCTGCTGTAGATATTAAACGTGGCCATTGATACTGGACACAGGTAAAGACATCATTTACAGTTTTTTTACTACCGTATGATTGCATTGCCTTGTTAAAAGAAACAATAAACCTTGTTAATTCGTTCCATTCAGATGATCTCCCAAGAAGAGAATCCCCAGATCTACAAACCTCCCACCCCAGAGATGCTCGCCTACCTGGACTTCAGTGTTTCTACCACAGGAATCCTTGCTGGGGTCAAGGTGCAGTCTAACCTGCCGTGCCGTAGCCAGTGACACGTTCATTTCATGTGGGTTTGACGCGTTTCTAACGCTGTGTGTTTCTCACAGATGTCCCATGCTGCCACCAGTGCCTTGTGTCGCTCTATCAAGCTGCAGTGTGAGCTGTACCCCTCTCGACAGATCGCCATCTGTCTGGACCCTTACTGTGGCCTGGGCTTTGCCCTCTGGTGTCTCTGCAGGTGAGAGACAGTTCACGCCTCGGATACTCTAATATTATACTATTTACGTGAACGCTCAGTAATGTAAATCGTGCGCGTGTTTGCAGTGTGTACTCCGGCCATCAGTCTATTTTGGTTCCTCCCCTGGAGCTGGAGAGCAATCCGTCTCTGTGGCTTTCTGCTGTCAGTCAGTATAAAGTATCTGCAGTGACGTTCTGTTCGTATTCGGTGATGGAGATGTGTACCAAAGGCCTGGGCTCCCAGACCGAAGCTCTGCGGGTCAGTAATATACAGTAGTCACGCACCCTTAGTAAACCTAATCAAGGGCATGAGCTGTATTTGATTTGAGTTTAACCTGCCTCTGTGCACCTGTAGTTGAGGAATGTGAATCTGTCGTGTGTACGGACCTGTATGGTGGTGGTGGCTGAAGAACGTCCTCGCATCACACTCACACAGTCTTTCTCCAAGATCTTCAAAGATCTGGGGCTCTCCTCGCGGGCCGTCAGCACCACCTTCGCTGCAGGGTCAATGTGGCCATTTGTCTTCAGGTGAGTTGTAGAACTTAAAGCGTGTCCTTCTTAAAGACCCGTTCACATTAAGTGCAAGCGCCCACGATTTTTATCATGACAAGTATAATGCACTATAAATCTCGGTGAGTATATCGTTTTGTTATTGCAATAGGATTGATATAGCGTTTTCTCAAGGTTATCGAAATTTAATATCGCACTTGGTTTGAAATATTTTGTTGTATTTTTTGTTGCATCGCTCTTTGTGTGAATGGGCCTTTATCTGCCGTAACTGTTTAAAAATCATTTTCTGTACCCTTATGTTCTGTTCACTGGCCTGGATGCCCGTCTGTAACTGTATGTATATGTATCTGTTTGTGTATTAAATGTACGCCTGTGTTTGTCTGCTGCTCCCTGCCCTCTCGTCCCAGCCCAACAGGCTGGGCAAGTTAGCTGAGCAGGTACTGTGACAGATGGGGACCACAGGGGTGCTAGCAGGGGCTTCAGGACGCTTGTAAAGGCTTTGCTTTTCATATGCCTCTGTTTGTGTGTGCGTGTGTGTGAAATGCTCATGTGCATGACATAAAGAATGCTTCGCTTCCAGTCTCTACGTATGTAATAGTTTTCATTATATTGTAATATGTGTGCCAGCTGTTGTTACTCACAGTACCATATATTATTTCATAAGACGAAATGAGATGATCCATATACACTGCTTTTTAGCTTAGATTTTTTTGTTTTGTTTCCAGCCAAAAATCGAGAAATTCTTAAATCGTGATTTTCTCAATATTGTCTTGTTTTCAGAAAAAACAAGTCAAAATTAAGCGACTTTGCTTAGAACAATCAAAATAATCTACCAGCGAGGTTAAGATAATTAATGTTATTTCAAATTGGCAGATTATTGTAAAAACTCTTTCTTTCTGAAAACAAGAAAATATTTTCTATAAAATCTTTGATTTAAAAAAAGAAATCTAGGCTAGAAAAGTGTTTTTTGCAGTGTACTAATGTGTACTAATCTCGTCTATCTGTCTGTCTGTCTATATATATATCTATCCGTCTATCTAAGTAGTCAAAAAATGGCAAGCGTCTGTTAATGAAAAGCGACTTTAATGTCTATATGCTTGATTTTCATTTACTCTGACAGAATGTATTCATATGCCTGCTCTGCTCTTCACAGCTTTTGTGCTTGGCCATGCACTTACTATATATTCACTCTAGGCTGTGCCCAAGCAACGCTTGTAGCTGTGCATATACAGTAGTGTAAACTCACTTATATACGAGCTGTGTTTGCAGTACAGAGGTTACATTCGTGAAGCGGGTCATCGTAACTGTTGTGTGCCTCATTCCATCCAATAATGCTTTACAATAAACACGCAACAAGAGTAAGATGTTTCACGAGAACTAAGAGAAAAACAGTTTACAGTGACTGATTAAATGATAGTTCACCCCAAAGTTCGGTTCCCATTGACTTTCATTATATGTTTACAGTGGAGGTCAATAGGAAGCAAAACCCAAAACAGTTTACTAACCTTTACACAAAAAACAAAAGACATTTCGATTTTGGACCGAACTATCCCTTTAAAGGAAACGTATGACAAATTCTCTGCTACTTCCGTCTGTGGAGGTAAAGCATGTCGTGCTGGGAATGCATTTACTGTTTATGATCTGTCATTTGTTTCACAAGCGGAAACAGAATTGTTTGATACGATGTTTCTGTGTCAGACCGGTCGAACAAACAAAAGATCTGCCTTGATAGCACCGCTGAGCTTATAGTTCAACGTGCAGGTGGCTTGTAGTTGTCACTGCCTATTAAAAGAAATTATAGCAAAACAAATGACGCACTTTGCCTTTAAGAATCCATGTTCAGCGTATTATCCTTTCGAGAAGGTCCTATGTGTCATCACGTATAATATCAGCGCTGGTTCAGGGTAACGGAGTACATGTGTTAGTGCCTGAAGGTGGATCAGCAGAATGAACACAGAATCTGTGGTGGCAGATATATCACAGAGCTCTCTCTTTGTTTGCAGGGCACCGCTGGGCGGATCCTACCACAGTATATCTAGACATGAGGGCTCTGCGACATGACAGGTGCTATAACAAACCCCTTAAGATCGCTCAGTCTATATTCTGTTGTTTATCTACCAATATGTATGTAATTTAAGTGTTTTAATTAAAAACGTTCAGTTGTATATGATCTCTTTTTCGACTCATTCAGGGTTCGATTAGTTGAGAGAGGATCGCCGCACAGTTTGCCACTGATGGAATCTGGGAAGGTGAGATATTTTCTGAATAACAAAAAATACGCTGCAATGTAAAAGTTAGGAGGAATTCAATTTTTATGTTTGTGCAACATTGGTCTCTTATTCTAGCCAAAGCTGCATTTATTTGATGTGGTGCATACAGTTTGCAGTATAAAACACTAATATTGTGAAATATAATTGCATGGAAAATAACTGAAATGCAAAGTTACTCTAACCAATCATTTTTAGAAATCATTTTAATGCGGTAATTTGTTATATATTATTACTGGTGCTCAATTATTAAAAATGTAATCCAAGGTTTAAAAGTTTTTCCTGCTACATTCACTTTTTATTATTTTATAAATCTTTGAAATTCAATTCTTTTGTAACATTATGAAGGTCTTTGCTGTCACTTTTGATCAAGTTAATACATTCTAAATAAAAGTTTTTTTGTTTTTATCTTGAATGGTAGTGTCAAGGTTTAAAAACACATTAAGCAGTTTTTAACACTGATGATAGCAAAGTTTCTGGAGCAGTAAATCTGATTTCTGAAGGATCGTGTAACACAGAAGAATGATGCTGAAAATGTATTTTTGTATCACAAGAATAAATTAATTTTATAAATATATTAAAAACAAAAATATTTCACAATATTACTGTTCAATCAAATAAATGAAACCTTGAGTGAGCATAAGAGATTTCTTTCAAAAACATAAAAAACGTAATTAATCTTAAACTTTTAATCTTAAAATTTTTTATTTAATGAAACTAAATATTTATTTGAAATGTATTATATTTCTCAACACACAGATTCTGCCTGGGGTGAAAGTTATAATTGCCAACACGGAGACCAAAGGACCTTTGGGAGATTCTCATCTGGGAGAAGTGAGTGTGAAATGTGAACAGCTGAGTGTTATTAACCACAGAGAACCACATCTGAGCTCCCAAATAAGTAGTGTTACCTGCAGAGTCTGTTATATTGTATCATGTGTGGTGAGCTGATGGCACTGTATTTAAAAACAGATCTGGGTGAGCAGCCCCCATAATGCCACAGGATACTACACGGTTTATGGTGAAGAGGCGCTGCACGCTGACCACTTCAGCACCAGACTGAGCTTGGTGACACGCAGAGGCGGTTTGGGCTCGCACTGGATATCTCGGCTTCTGCACGTGCACAGAACTCACAGATGCCAGCCCGGAAGTACCAGATCACATGGGATGAAAACCAAACACATTCCAGATATTTCTGGAAGTGACTTTCCAGTTTAAATTCATGTTCAGTAAACGTTCAGCACACACCCTGACAAGCTAATAAATTAACTTAGTGTTGCGCATTGTTTTTGGGATATACTCAGACAAAAATCTGTTGCACTGTCTAATAAATAGTTTCTGCACATTATTCCAGAAGCGGCATGATGCCTTGTACGTGAGTGGGTTCTCTAGATGAGAACTCTGGAGCTCTGAGGAATGCTTCACCATCCCATTGATATTGAAACATCTGTCAGAAGATTCCCATAAGAGCATTAGGAGTGGTAGCAATAGTTTGCATCCCATTTCAACCTTTACTTAAACACTTTACTCAACCCTCCTTGATTAAGCACTGTGCTGAGGTCTTTACTTAATTCCTTGGTGTTAAAAGAGGTTGTACAAGAGAGTTAAAGGTGTTGAGTTTAAGATACAATCTGTGGCATGCTGTTCAGCTAACACTTCCTGAAACACAAGATTGATGTATTTTGTCTGAAAGTTCTAAGACCACTAAGTAATTATTGCTGGCAGGTCAAACACACTAATTGATATTCTAATATTCTCTAACATTGTTAAAATCTAATATTGGTAGCTACACAGACACCATTCCTAAACATACTTTAAAGAAGCAGCCTATACTTGTGCATTTTATTCATATTCTTGGAATATGGTTAAAGTGTGCTGAATGTACTGACAAACATTTCTGATAATAAAATATACTTTAATGTCATTCGTATTGAAACTTAAATGTCACGTATTTAAATATATTAATTGCACTTCAATTTAGTATATTATTTAATATGTATTGATATATAATACTAGACAACACACTAATTCTTAAAACTACAGTTAAGTACTTTGTATGCATCATTTAGTTGTTGACATTATTACAAGTACTTTTAAATGTGTACTTTTTCGTAGAAGCGTACTTTACGTACACTCCTCTTATTTCATTACTATTATAATATCTGCATGTAGTTTTTAAATAATATTTCAAGATTTGAAGCATACTACAAATGCACATTCAATATATAATTAGTGCGTCTTTATCAAGAAGGACCAACAGGAGAAGTCACATTCTGAGATGTTCGGCTACATGGTCACTGTTGATAGAGTTTCATTTAACTGGAAGCATTCCTTTTAGGCAGTGGTTCTCCTTTAGTTTGGCCTTGAGGATATATATATATATTTATATTATATATTTATTCTAAGAATATGATATGCTGATTCATGCCCTGCTTGATAGGTTTTAAACATACCAATGTGACACAAAGTGAAAATAATATGATATATGGTGTGATGTTCCAGGCCACAACAGGAGGGCGCAAGTCGTGAAAGGATGCCAAAATGATGGCTCCTGCAGCAGCATGATGCAAAGTGCAGTTTTGTTACAGTGCAGCAGTGGCCGACAGTGAAGGCATATACAGATTTGAAACCAACAACAAACAATCCAAAGTACCAAAAGAAAATAAAGAAAAATAAACGAAGCACAAAGAGATCAACCAGGTATCCACCATATACGACTAAAGTTTAAATTGCGTGAGGCACCGCGATAGCACTCTACAAATCGACTTGGTGAACAAGTCCACGTCATGAGATTTGGCCTCTGCTTAAATAGGTAACCACCACCACTGGTCCTGTTTGCAGAGTACATCTAACATTTACAGGATAAAAATACACTCTGTTGTTGCCCACTATTTCATCCTTAATTTCCAACATTTTAAATACAAATCAACAGACAATCGTTACACTTAACTACATTGTTACTGTGCCTGCAATGTCTACACATAAACACCTAAACACCGACGGCAGTGGTTTCGCCTTCCGGCTCCGCGCTTTTAGCTGTAGGAAGGCTATGTTTATTATAATTAGCGCCGCTCATGCCTTAACCTTACGCTAACTCGGAAATTCATTTCATACACAGACAGACATAACAAAGAGACAAACAGGACAAGCGCTATATAGTGTATGTAATGATTAGTATAAATAACGGGCAGTGCGGAAATGGGAAATGTCCGTGTGCTATCATTTTATTATTTTTAGCTACACTGATAAACAGCAGAGGAGGATGCAATGAGTAGATAGGGAGTAGGCAGGTGTGTCTTGGGTGTATGTCTGAGTGTAATTTAATGCTGCTTCCCCAGCGGTGTAGCTACTGTGACTTTGTCACATCACCAGCCCCTCCCAGCGTGCTGGCAGCCTGGATGGATGATCGGCTACTATATTAGTCTTCCCGGTCTGCATTATGCAGACAGTGTACAGCTGCAGGGCAAGTGCCTGCGTGCGCTCTGGCATTGTAGTCCTTGCGGGCTGGATCCAGGTTGGGGCTCGATGGTCAGTCTCTGGGTCAAACTTTCTTAGGCCAAGGAGATAATAGCGTAAGCTGTCCAGGGGGACCACTTGATGGCGAGACCTTCCTTCTGGCAGAATCTGCCACTCTCTGGGAGTAACCAGCTGAGATAGACAACCAGTCTCTCTTCTCCTGCACTTCCCTGAGCACGAGACTGCAATCCTGTTGCTGATGCATCTACCTGTACCAGGAACCTTTGTGTAACGCAGAAGATTGGACATCTTAGAGAGCTGGGATTGGAGCATGGATTTTCTTTTACCCAGTTCATTCAAAGCTGCCTCCATTCATCAGTCAGGAACAGGGTTTGTCACTGTTTTGGGACGTGGGCCAGTCAGGAGCCGCGATGGAGGCAAAGTGTGGTACAAATCTCTGTACCCATTTACCAGTCTAGGAAGGACAGCCTCTGCTTTATGCCAGTCACTTAGTTGCCCGGAAATATTGGATTGCCTCCACCTTACTATTTGGGGTCTCAGTTGCCTGCATTGCCCAGGTGAGTACCCCAGGTAATTTCACCCTCCTTGCTTTGCCCACTCATTTAGCAGCATTCAATGTCGGCTTCCTCTATCTTCTTTAGGGTTTTGTTGGAAGTGGTGAAGATGCTCTTCCCAAGAGTTGCTGTGTATTACCACATCATCCAGGTATGCTGCAGACCAGTCTTCACAGCCTAAAGTACTCGATCCCATCAGCCTCTGGAAAGTGGCTGGTGCTCCATAAGAGAGACAGGCGGTAGGACTGTAAACTCTAGAGACAAAACCTAGAGGTGTCCGGATACCGTGTATGGTCTGGGCGAGGACTAAGAGAACCTGCCAGTACACCACGGTGCGTAGTGATGTATTTTGCCTTTCCAATTTTTTCTCCAGCAGATGCGTCCACGCTCTTGCGCCAGAGTCGTCAAATTTAGACTGGGGTGGGTTTTGATGATGCGAACTGCGCGAGATCCATCCTTAGCGGATGATCACCGATGGTTGCTGTTGGCGCTCATTGAAGTTGATCTCGCTCCTCATCAGCTTGATCCTCTTTCGGGTTCCACCAGCCTCTCAGGCACCGGTAAAGGGCGTTGGCGTGATGGTGTCAGATTAAGAAAGGTGGATGTGCTGGGTCATCCGTCAGTCGGGCATCTGGCCAGAATAATGAAGCCAGTTGAAGTGCCACAGCTCTTTCCTTAATGAGTCTTCTGGGTGAGTCAGCAGACTCTGCACGGTGATATCTCTTACATCTCCTGAATCCTGTACTCATGCCCTTACCTTCCCCTCAAGAGGCGTGTTTTCTGTCCACCACCAGTGGCTCTTTCCCTCCTTTGCAGAGTTCACGTGTTGAGTCTGCCTGGTCTCTTGCCCTTTGTCAGAGATGATGAATTTCCATATGCGCAACTATAGCCCTCTTTCTGCACGGACCACGGTGTACGCTGCCATTTTTAGCCTAGTAGTTTGCTCGTTGAAGTGGGTAACAGTGTGTATCCTGGTTGGCTGCAGTCTGGCGTGCCAGTTCAGCCTTTTCCCATTTTCTGTGTTTTCTGCTTCACCTGCAGTTCTCTTTGGCTTGTTCTCTGTATACGCTCCAGACGGTCGCATTTCTTTACATTTGCACAATGCCTTCTCACGCCGTCTTGGGTGTGGGTTGCTCTCAACCTTTCCTTAGCAAGTCCAGGGTCCTTGTGCCCTTGCTAGTCATAGAAGCTCGGGTAGGGAGTGTTGAGTGTGGTACCTCTGGTATAAAGAGAACAAATAGTAACCACTTGTCCCAGTCTTTTCCTATGTCTGCCACAAAACTTCAGCCAGCATGTTCTTGAGCGTTTGGTTAAATCTCCACCAGACGCGTCCGTCTGAGGTGGTAGAGTTGTTAGGATGGCTGCCAATGCCCAACTGCTTGTTCAGCTGCCCCCTCCTTGATGTAAAGTTTGTTCCTAGTCTGTGAATATCTGTCCTCAGGTATGCGACTCTGGAGAAAAGTTGAACCAGGGCATGGATGATCTTAAGGTGGTAATTGAGCGAATTAGGAAGGCCTCAGATGCAGCAATGGCGTAGTAAGCTCCACTACCAGTCAACGTCTCCGCTTTCTCTTTTCCATTAGCCCCAATGTCCATGGCGGTCGCCTAAAGGTGCAGAGATAACGGGGCGGTTGCAGAGGTGCTCTGCCGCTGAACCTGCACTTGTCTTTTGGCAGATGGCACATGTGTTGCAGTGTGTTGGCGGCTATGTGTATAGTGTGGGCTGATAAGCGTGAGCTAATCGTTGTCATTTTTCCTGTTAGCCAGGTGACCTGCCCATGGAACAGTGTGTGCAGATGCAGAACAAGAGACGACAACATAGGTACAATCAAGCCAGGTCATATCATTATTGCCACATATAACACAGAGATTCAATACTTCATATTCTTCATTGCAGGTTTGATGGTTGCTTTACTCCTTTGATAAACAAGGATTTCAAAGTTCCATCATTCCTTTGAAGTTGTGCTATGTTCCTGGGACCTTCCAGCCATTAACCTCAAGACCCTCACTGAGGGTCAAATGGGGCTCCAGGTGCTTCTCAAGTGGCAGCTGGCGTGACTTTTAGGCCCTTTAGTCGCCTGCAGCAGACTACTATCCAAGTCTGTGGCTGTAGACCGGCCTGGCAGGCTCTCGTGGTGGACCGCGACAAATCAACACTGGTTGTGGCAGCAGAGTGTTCAGAGTTCTTGCTGGTGGGTTGCAAGGGTTATAAAGACACTGAGCAGTCTCTACCGAAATCATATCAGCTGGTAAATTATGCGACTATGGCAACATTAGTAAGTACATTTGTTCTTGTACACTCTACCATTATCTCAGCTTGGGGTACTGCTTCCATCCCCATGCACACTGAACAAGTGTGTCCACATAATTGACATTATTTACAAAGCATGCTTTTAACATTGGCAGAGAACTGATGTCTAAGAATTGCTTTCAGTTTATGTCCATTAGCAGTCCACAGCTAATACGAACAATCTACACTAGAGCCAAAACCACAGTCCCCCTCTCTGGGCACATAGCAAAATCCACGTAAGTTTTAGCTGCCGAGCAGGACAATACAGCTGCTTGTGGCGGCTGCTGGCAGTAAAGCAAAGCAAGTCTTTGGTTGTGACTTTGGACCTTGTATTGTCAGATATTGTCAGACCCTTACACTCCCAAGCTGCCAAAGGCTTCCACGCACAGTACCTTTAGATGGTTGAAGTACGAGGACCGCCATGAGCATTCAGGTACTGCTGGGCCAACCTTGCTGCCGTAGTCCTGACCTTGGCTCATGCTCTCTCCACCCAGGTCTGCGTTACATCGAAGGGGAAAGCACCGAAGAAGCTGCTCCAGGCCCAGTAGCCTCACCTGATCTCTCTTTTGAGTGCTCTCGGTCATTACCCAGCGGCAGCCACCGGTCTTTGGCAGTGGTAAGTCTCTGTTGGTGACTCTCCAGCTGGAACCGCAGATGATCGGAGAGCGTGGCGGTAGATCTCTGGAGAAATGTTGGGTCTTCAACAGTGCATCCTCAGGTCAGCGTGAACTCATGCTCCTCATCCATTTACCAGAATGCGCCTCCAGTGCCGGTCAACAATGGGACAATGATAATCACTCCTCCTCCAGGCCACCTCAGGTCACAGCCGGGCGCCGAACCGCGAAGATAATTCTCAATGTCTTCCCCTGCTGCCTGCGGGGCTTCGGCATCTTCGGATCAGCCCACTGCATTGGCTCTCTCAGTGCTGTACCTTTTGAGAGTCTTGGACATAAGCGGGTCGGTGTCTTGTGGATACAGCAGGCCTGCTGGTGTTGGTAGCTCCATTCGGATGCTCCCCATCCATCGAGGCCTCAGCAGGGCCGAATTGACTGCCAGATGGACTCACGAGAGCCTGCGTAGCTCTACTTGAATGTCAGTCTCTCTCTGCTCTTGAGCATCCGGGAAATCTGCGCATCAGAAATGTTACTTACACCAGCTGTAGCGTCAGAGAGGTGACAGACTTGGTTGGTGGTTGACTGGACTTTGGGAGACTTTGGGAGGACTGCGTGGCCTCCTCATCCTCTCTGTATTATCAACGTTTCCAGGCGCCTCCTCTTCAAACGCAGCCTTCACTTGGATCGTAAACCCGCCCTGGGTTTCTTACCCTTCGGCTTCTGCTCTTGCGGTATGTCCCACTTCTGACACCAACTGTGATGTTCCAGGCCACCAGCTCGGAGGCTCAAATTCGTGAAAGGATGTAAAAATGATGGCTCACTTTCGCAGCAACGCTTCAGTGCAAAGTGCAGTTTTATTTACAGTGCAGCAGTGTCGACAGTATTTATATGCAGAATTTTTACAAAGCCAGCGACAAACAATCCAAAAATACCAAAAGAAAATAAAAGGGAAAAATAAACCAGAAAACACTACAAGATCAGCCAGGTATCCACCATATACATTAAAGTTTAAATTAAACAGGCACATAGTAGCACTCTTCTAAATCGACTTGGTGAACAAGTCCCGTCATGAAGGTGACCTCTGTAAATAGGCCAAACTCCACTACCCACGGATCACACCACCATTTTGCAGGTACATCTAACATTTACAGGATAAAAATACCACCTCTGTATTTGGTACTTACTATTCATCACTTAATTTCAACAATTTTAAATACAAATCAACAGACAATCCGTTTACATAGCCATTCATTGTATTATTTACCACGCAATAAATACACACACCAAACACTAAACATACATTGGCAATGGTTGCCAGCTTCGGCTCATGACTTTTGGCGTATTGAAGGCTGTGACATTATAATTGGCGCCGCTGCGTCACGTCGGCAGCCGCTAACTTTCTCGGAAGACATCTACGCCCACACAGACAAGACATAACAAAGACAAACAGGACAGGCGCTATGTAAAATGTATGTAATGATTAGTATAAATAACGGAGCAGTGTGGGGAAATGGGAAATATCAAGTGTGCTATCATTTTCGGCGTGTGCACCGCTACACTGATAAGCGGCAACAGAGGAGGATCTGGCCGGTGAATCAGGTAAACGAATTAATAATGCGAATTGGCAATAATGCGAGTGTAATTTAATGCTGCTTCCAGTGGTGGCAGCTACTGTGACTTTGTCACATATGGGTATAATATATAGAATAATAGGTACAAACAACCATTACAATCTGCTAATATATTATGTAATGTCATTTCTTTGAGAAACACTGTGAGTTCCTGAAGACTGTTTTTCCCAGTATTAATATCTTGCTGTATGAAATGTTTGATTTCATTTACCCTTTAATAGGTAATATTAACAAATTAGCCATGTTTGATACTGTTTTTCACACTTACAGGAATAGTTCACTCAAAATTAAAAATTCTGTCATCATTTACTCAACCTGAAGTAGTTCCAAACATGTATGCACATTTCTTTGTTCTGAAAGAATGTATATTTTTGAGTTTGTATTGCTTCCATAGTAGGAAAAAGAAAATACAATGGGGAAATCAGTAGTGACCAGCAACCTGATTACAAACTTTCCTTAATAGCCTTCTTTGTGTTGTTAGAACAAAGAAATCATACAGTTCTGAACTGCATGAGAACTAAATGATTAAGTGTATCGTCTGGGTAGACACTATTCCTTCATCACCTTTCTTCTCTCCTCTTTCTCCCTCTCTTCAGTGCCTGTGTTCAAGTAGACCAAATCTCCTGGTAGTGATGGTGGAGCTTGAGGGAGTGGAACGAGAGCCCTGGATCTTGTTGCTCTGGTATTTAACGTTTATTCTGGAAGAGCACTATATGAGTAGAGGGTGGTTGTGGTGGTGGACCCTGGAGTCATTCTCTCAACTCCAGAGAGAGAAACTGACATGTCACACTTGTAGAGCGGCTTCCTCGCGGACCAGCTAGGACCCTCTCTTCTTATTTCCACAACATGTGAGAATGTAACACGGAGAAACCAGATGCAGGAATATCTGCATATGCAAATTTACAAAGGAAGCGTCAGGGGAAGTTCAGACATGCTTGCCTCTTATCACAGACATGAAAGTCTGAGTGGGGCATTTATGCAGTTTATTTTTATATCAAACTGTCAGAATGCCTTGCAAATAAAACTTGATTCAGTACAGTGAGCGATAGCTTAGTTTCATCTCTGTTTTACTTGTGTGACACAAAGTTTATTTTTTTATTCAAGCACACTTGTCCTGCATGGCCTGTGCGTGCTGAATGTTCCCTGTGTGTGAGGAGGACCGGCCCAAAAGGAACGATAGGTGCCTGATGTCAACAGATGGGACTGCAGATTACATGTACTGTAATTTCAGGGCATGTGAAAGTATGTAGCCTTACTTCATTTCAATACATTACTACACTTATGGTTGTAGCTGTTAAAATGCACAAACCAGTTTTGTGGTTTCTTTCTCTTTTCCTGACCTTGATTTTCAGTAAATGTTGCAATCTGGAGACCAAATGGCAATAAGGATGGATGTGAGATGGAGATATGATCTTTTCAGAAAGCAGTCCTGAAGGTGTGCTGTGGATATGCTGCTCCATAAATTCACAAACATGCATTCCCTGCCTTAAATGTTTCCCAATTCTTTGTTAAATATTTCATTCATTCTCATTAGACTGTGCAGGACAGGAATCAGAGTAATAATGATGAATAGATGAAAGTCTTATTCAGGTAACAAGTCCCAATCCTGAAAAATATTTCTGCTCAAATTTACATGTGTGTATTTCAAGTTTGGAGCTATTTTTTTAAGTATGCATCGTTCATGTGAATTATCTTATATTCCTGCAGATGAATGTAGGTGACATTTTAGTCTCCTGCATATTACAGATTGAAAAAATTAACCTTTTCCATTAATTCATTAAAAAATGCCAAACAGATGGGATCGCTATTTTGGAAAAAATAGCCACTGCAGGTGAGGCTTTTATTCTTCTGTTCATTACTGTTGTAAAAAATTGTGATATAGCCTTGTATTTTTTCAGACGCACTGCTTACACTGCATTGTAACACTGTAAACCACTTTTAACAATACTTGCTCTTTATTCATTGCGTAAATGTAGGCCTTGGTATGCCTGCTGTAATTATGTACAGAATTTGTGTAATAAGTTATTACTGGGACACCAGAAAACTACAACGCTACTTTTGGCATGGTTTTGATGCACTGGAAGAAACCAGATGCTGCTCAAATGAGCTTAATTTCCCTACAAGTAGTAAGAACAACATGAGATTACTATTCATGCAATATTTTATATTGCAAGAAGCAAAAATTAAGTTTTGCTGCGAAGTTATAAAAGCACATACAGCATCATATTTTGGAAGATTGAGTAGATGTGACTGTTAGTGTTCTTTTTTGCAGTTCTGTCATTTAGTAAATATTGGTTGAAACAACGACTTATGTTAATATTTCTTAATAAACCACATGCTTTTAAATTATGGACAATGATTTTAATTATAATGTCATTTTTAATGCACATTTGCAGACAGTTTACCCAAAGAAACTGTGTGGCATTTAAGATAAACATTTTATTTCATTTAGTCTCTGGAAACTGAATTCAATTAAACTGACATTGCTATTCACTAAAGCTATGCTCTACTGTTGCTACAAGAATGCCTAATGAAATAAACATTGCACATATAATAATAAACAAAAATATAATCAGGATGAAAATGATCAAAACATGGTTACAAATATTTGGAAATTTTTCCATTAGCATGTGCATGATTGCTAAATATATAAAAAAAAAAATATTTGATTGCCAAGATATAAGATTATAAGCTTTGTTGCAATATCAATGCTTCTCATGAGTCATTATTAATAAGATTATTGGAATGTAGAGAAATTGAGTGTGTAGTTTTAACAGTTCTAAACATACAAGAAACAAGAACAAAAATATCCTAATTATTTCCTCTATCGGGCAGTATAAAAATCTCAATAGATGTATTCACTATTTTTTTTCCAAGCTTTGTTGCAATATCCAGTGCCCTTATGGCATTATTAATGTAGGTGCTTGTTTGGAATGTGAGGGAATTGGTAGTAGTTTGGATGCTGTGTTTTTTGCCATCCTTTTAGTCAGTCAGTAGCCTCACAGGTGTTTGGTAAAGAAGCCAGCTGTGAGCTGAGATGGGACACCTGTAGAGGCCAGGCTAGTTATTGAGCAGTTGTTGGGTTGTTGTCCCTTCCCTGTACATGCTGCTGTCAGTGCTTTACAACCTGATGCACTTTAAACAGACACCACTCTGAACTATATCTCCTCCAGTGTCATTATGAGCTGCTTTGGTATCATGGTATTCATACCAGCGTTTTGCCTCCTGTTTGTTAGGCCTTGGAGTTTCTCTGTGGTATGACCAAGTTGTACCTTCTAGAAAGATTCTGATGAGACCTCTCCACGTCCCCTCCTGTGACTTACGTGCCTCTGTGTTCCACATGTCATGAAATCTCGAAAGTCTCTCAGTTTGAGGTCATGCTATGTGCAGTTTACCATAGTTCCGCAATTCTGTTTTTCCAGGTATTTAAATGCCTCTGTGGCAGACTTCCGTGGCCTGGGTTCTTGTCTGGATGCAGTGGGTAGAGACGTTTTTAGAGCTTTTGTTTGTCCTCATCCCATTTTCCAGATTTTGTTTAAACTTTGGTCAATTTCTTTTTTAATCTCTTCTGTCTCTCAGGAAAGACTGTTTTGGGGTGGAAGTTGGCCTAGATGTCAAGAGCGTTCTATATCTGTGTGCAGAAGTAGATGATTTTGATAAAGTTGCCTTCTTTCTCTTTTAAACTGGTAGAGGTCAAGAGGCTTACTTCAGCGAGGCATTGCTGTCAACCTGAATTTTATATCTGGCAGGAAATTGTCTGTCTAGTCCCAGTGGATCGTTCACTCGCTCAATAACAATGGCGTAGAAATATTCACCAGAATTGTCCTTGCTGAAGCCAACATACTCTCCACTTTCAAAGTTGTTGAGGAAGTTCATATCAGACAGTCATGCATTCTTCAGGTATACAACATCCAGGTTTTAGTAAGGAACCCTCCACCTTCTGCCTTGTAGCTATTATGAATGCCATGATTTCCAATGTTTTCTCAACATCCTCCATGTTATCACACAATAAAAGTTTGTCAGGACTAGAAGGCTTGAAGTGGTCAGACAGTTCACGAAAGAGCATTGATTTCTCTCGATAGACACATATTAACTTCATTTACTACTTTGGTGCCATGTCATCATTTGTGTTTCAAGTAGAAACTACATCCACCTTGCTGTTTTTCACATAAACATTTGTTTCAGCCTTACTACCCTCAAGTACCACAAGGTTCAACAGGAGCTCAGTTTGAGTTTTACAACCGATAATTTGAATCTTAGAAAGATTTCCTCACACACACTTTTCTGCAGCCTCACAATGTGAAACACTGCCATTGCTCTCTTCTCTGATGAGACAGACCTAATCCATGAAGAAATGCAGCGAAAGACAAGTGTTTATCAAACCCAGCCACCAAATTCACACTCCCTTCATAATTTAATACTGGACACTTGTTCCATCAGGTTTCAGAAATTACATCCGAAGAAATTTGGGCGAACATTATAAGGGAAGGAACTGCAACAATGTTTGATGTTCATGAAGTGATCATTTCCAAGATGACCGTAGTTAGTTACCTAGCAGTTTCAACTTGGTTTAAAGGACCCTCCAGAGTCTTGCAGCCTGAGAAGACAGTGTCATTAAAAAAGCAAGTCACTGGATTCATAGACTTTTCATCTGTGAAGGAAGATAAAATTAGGTTATTTTGAAAAAGAGGTTTCTGTTGTTCTACTCTTTGAGAGGCAAAATAGCTGTTGTACAGCACGTTTCACAGTTTCTTCTGATTTGTGAAGATTATCTTTATCAGGCTCTCCAGAATAGATATCTTGAGAAGAACACTATATTGCTTGATGGTGGGCACTTTCCTCTGCTCGATCTTCTTGGAAAGTCTTCCAAATTTTATATAAGTGGAGATGTTGCCTTTTAAATGGGCTAGCTCTGAGACATCAGACAGTACAAATTACTGTCTGTAAGCTTATTCACAAGAGAGTTGTACCATTTTCCACCAAGGATAGCAGGAAGGTCTGAGGAGAATGAGAGGCATCAAAGTTTATTGACTGCAGGTGTCGCGTATGATTTTATAAACATGTAGTTTTCGTTTGCAGTAGATCATCTTTGTGGCACTGAAGTTTACAGATGTTTTCAGATTGAAGCGCTGTTTTTTCCAGGGGTGGAAGTTTCAATGCCTTTGGCATGCTGATTTTATTTTATTTGTTGTAGAGGCAGTATTCTAAAGGCAGGATTAGCATAGATGTCCATATAGTATTAGTGATCACTGTCTCTGCTACCAAGTGATCCACTGATTGCAACAACCTCCCTCTCTTGAGCAAATGCCTTGTGATAATCGCAAAGTGTTTGATGAATTTGCACTGGGAAGATCGATTGTCTTAGCAACTCTTGTTCGATAAATCAGACTTTTGTCATAACTACTTAAAGCAGTCCTAAACAGGTGTTGTGATTTTGTTTTAAGAACATCTAAAGGAGTGTGCCTCTAGTTTCAGATTCAATTTGTTTTTGCAAACTGAATGATTTCCTCATCAGACACTTGATGTTTAATCAATTTCCTTCAAGCGATGTGCTTCATTATATTTATCTTTAAAATTTTCCCCAAAATGTTTTAGGCACACAAATCTCTCTTTGAAGCATTACCTGGTAAGGTAAACACTGTCATCATAGAAATGCGAAGCCATCTGAAGAGAATCCGTGGATGTCAGATAAATCCTGACCTCTCTCAGTGCAGAGACAATCCTGTGATCCACTGTTCAAGTTCCACTAACAACCGCATGTGAAATCCAAGAAGTTTGGCCTCTTTCATTTGTGTGCACAGAAGGAAGAATGCAAACTGTACACGAACTCCAAATCATCACAGAACCTGAATGCTCAAATTTGTGTTCCAAGTTTACCAAACTGTGTTTGAGAAGATACTGTCACATCCATGCGACTAGAACAAATTTGGAAAGTCTTTCTGATGCTTGGAATTTAGAAGGAATACTCTTCTGTGTAAATCAATCCTTTCCCGTTTCCAAATATTGACTCAAACAGGGTCAAGGACTTGAGCATCAACATGTGTTGACTCTTGTTACTAGAACCTCTGATCCACATGTAGAAGCTCTGAAGTTCTTGACATTCATCTTTAGACAGCTCCTCAAATTGTGATTGTGCTACATGATGCCTGCTCCAGACAGCACTGCTGTCTCCTGTTTGCAGGGCTCCATGTATTCATATGCTTGTAGTAGATTCAAAACTGAAATCAGTGAAAAGACTGATCTATTTGCTAGATCCCAGGTTTATGAGAATGGGCGGCTATTTTTTCTCATTTTCATTCGAACACTTTTAATATGTTCTTCATTGTTTGTAAGAAAGCGTGTGTTATTTTGCCTAGGACAGATTACTGGTAAAATAGGACTGTTGTCAAAGTGCTTTTTATTTCACTGAAGACATTTACATTCCATTTGGAAGCATTTGTCTTGATCTTGAAGAGAAGGCCCACAGTGTTTTCAGCCATTTGATTTCTCTTATCTGCGTTGTAGAGCTGATACCTTTGATCGAGTATGACTCTCTGAACAGTAATTTGATTTCTGGTTTCAAAATGTTCTGACTGTCGGTATTAAATCCTTAATAAAACTTTCCCTCAAGCAGAATTTTTACAAGATTTCATGTGACATCAAATCTACAAACATTTTCCTGATGTCCTTGAAGAAATGCTAAATCTTGAAACAACTTAGGCATCCCGAAGTCAAAAGACTCACCAACATCTGATCTTCACTTGAGAAGAAGAGGCAACCCATTGAGGTCAAGGATATTTTTCTGTTTTTCTCAACGCTTGTCAAGCAAGTTCAAAGTTTTGAGCATCTTGATTTGTTTTTGATCAAGGTCACAGGTTGATAGGTAAGGCAAACTACCAGTTGTCTGAAGGATCATTCAGTGATCTTTGCTTCAAAGTTCATCTGCTGTTAAAGCACTGATTTCCATCCTTATTCACACCCATGCTTTAAAATTCTCTTTTTATTTCATGCATTTTCCAGAGAGTAGGCACTAATTTTCATCCAGTGCTATCTAGAATTTCAAAAGAATTCCATCATGAAACTCATTTGTAAAATATGGACAATTTTTCTGAATGTGTTTCAGATGTGCTGCCAGGTAACTGTATTTTTGTATTTTGTATCTTGTGAAGGTGCTTGATGACTCCTTAGGAACAACATGCTGTGGGTATGACAGGAAGGTCACGTTGGATTTAATTGATCTGTAGACCTCATGGATCATCTCCTTGCCAGGCGTGAGTCTACTTTTGGTGAAATGCATGAGAAGTGATTCAAGGCAAGAACTCTCTAGCTGGCAGGAATACAAGAGCTGCTTGGGTGTATCTGTCTTCATGACTGAACAAAGGCAGCACCAGGAGGTCAGCATAGAGTGGTGAAATGATATTTACTTTCAGCGACTAGTTCCACTCAGTCTTCAGACTATCACATCTCTTTCACAAGTCCCTTCTAGAAGAATCTGCTAAAATTTGCATTCATGAACTGGTAAACCAGTTTGTCAGGTAAAGCAAAGAACAAAATGCCCTACCAGTAAATATGTGGTTAGATAGGCTGCCCCAGCATGCAGCCAAGAGCAGCTTAGGGAACTTTGAAAAGTCTTACTTGTTTTGCTTATAGTTGGTTCCAAAGCCAAAGCCCTCGATGGCCCACTGACTTGACTGTTTTTTCAGATGGGATTGCATGCCATAGATGGTTTTGCAGGGTTCTGCTGTTCTTGGAAATAAGAGTTGAACATGTCTGTTAAAGTTTTTCTTGCTTAACATGCTCTGCCTCTGTATATTTCTTTCAATAATGAAAGAACAATTAATTTCCCCATCTTTACTGATCTCTGAAAACTGTATTGTTGTGATGTGTTTTCAAGAAAATAATCAGTCCTTCAGGATCTTCAGTCCCAAGGCACAGTAAGTTCATTCATGTCCACGATCTGTGACTGTATGTCTAGAAATTTCCAGTTACTACTGCCATTTCTCTGTCCTGAGAGGGAGCCTGAACATTGTTCAAGTCAGTGCAAACTTGTTTGGAAGAAAAGTATGATAAACATCCTCAAAAGACTTTTTAAATTCATCTTGCACTAAAAACATGCAGCCTGAGGATTGTTTTATTTATACCTTCCATGTATTTTAGATTTGGATCAGAAATACAGAGGCCATTTTGTCACCAGTCAGGATAGATGGACAATCTGAGATAATTACACTGAATTGAAGCCAAAATCCATTATTTCCCAGTTCTCCCTAAACTTCCATGTTTTCCTCCTTCTCCCAGCTGCTGAATACCCTGCAAATCAAGCATCAAGAATGTTTGTTGTTAATACACACAAAGGGGCTGGGCCTTGAACTGGTTCCATTCTTTCAAATATCTTTCTTGTCTGTAGTTTCTTTTAGCCCCTAGTGAATTTCTGTGCCTCTGCATCACATCAGCATTTTTGAATGAGCTCTTTCAAAATATCTTTTAGATGGATGTCATCAATTATATTTTTAACCTGACAGTTGGTTTACTCAGTTTGTCCAAGCTCTTTGGCCTGAAGAAAACGCACTGACAAAATGATTCTTCAAAGTATGGTGTATTGTCATTACACACCAAAATGACAGGCCACAGTTGAGATATCAGCTCATGGGAGAGCATGACACCTGCAGAGATAGGCATCCATAGGCTGTCATTAAATCTCAGCTCTTTAGAACATATCAGCACCCTTCTTTCATCGGAGTATGGAGACAGTTTGTAAGTTTCTCATTGATTTTGTACAGCCCATTTACAAGTATAGCAACACAGTTATGGAGGTCTTTAATGAAGAGAAGGAGCCCATATAAAGCCTTCATTTCCTCAAGTGCTGCAACACAAATTGCTCTTTTGTGAATTGTTTTGCATAATGATCCAGCCTCTCAAATTTGAAAAGATGACTGGAAGCTTTACATAGAAGATATAGTTTCTTTTCAAATTCTTCACTCTTAATACTGCCTTCACATTTCTAAAAACGATCCTCAATGAAAATGAATAAAATGATTTTGCATGACCAATAATTAGAGTTAGATCTTTCTGTTCAACAGAAGTAATTGTTTGAGATATTCATATAGACCCAGGCAATATTAGAAGAGAACAGACTTTTCAAAATGCACTGCAGTATTGGTGTGCACTTTTAACAGCTGCTGAAGAACTGTCTCAACTGAGTGGATTTATCTGTACTTTCAATTTTGGAGGACCAAATCATGTACTTGAAAGTTTAAATGGTCAACTGTGAATTCTTTCATGCTTACTAAATTCTGCGGCAGCCATCCTGTGTACACTTCAGAGGTTTTGAAGAATGATCTTGTTCTTGTTTTGCGCACAGTCTAAAGGAGCTGAGCGAAAGAGGAAGAATGATATCTGAGACAGTGTGTGCACCAGTGCAGGAATTCATACAGAGGCGTCTTTCACTGGGTCCACTTGAGACACTGAAAGGCGTTATAAAATTTTACAGTTATCCTGTTGCCAAACACTGGATGCTCTTCTCTGCTCTTTCTATGAGTATCTTTACAAAGAGAGGTAGTCACTCAGCATTTCCCAAATCCCAAAGTCTCTGATCTTTTTGGTAGAGAGAAGTCATTTGCAAATCCTTCAAGAAAGCGTCCTCTTCCGTTCATACAAACATGCAACTTTGCCAGAAGGATTTACAAGTAAGCAAATCAATTGGCGTCCTGACATTTTCTGTGTTGGAATGCAAGGGTAACTTTTACAGTAGGTCATCAACAGCAGAATCATTCAGGTCGATGGCATTCCAGAACAAGCAAATTTCATGTCATGTGCGTACAGCACTCAAGTTCTTAAACATAATGCTGTAAAACTCAGGCCAGTCGATTGTTTTCTGTTTTATCATCTCCTTGGAAGCCACAATAATTAAAATTGTCTCTTATGTATTGGGAGAGAAACAACACAGAATAAATTTAATCTCAAGAACACTTTCATGGCAATGGGCCCAACTAAATGATTCTTCTTAATTTTTGGTTAGAAATCTTGCCTTGTCATAGAACGCAATTATGTCCATTGCTTAAAGATCCAGAGTTTACCACTGGCATTTTGTGCAACTGCTGAGTGAAAACTCAGCCAGGGGTAGAAATGCTTCTTACTCTCTCTCGTTAGGCCAGAATGAGACTAAACAGTAGTTTTGAATCTATGTCCATTTTGGGCCATTTTCTTCAGCTCAAACAGTGTTGTGATGCCAATGAGTTGCATCTTTAAGTAAAGCTTTGTTCCTCAGACTTCCTCCTTTTCCCACAGACCTTTCCTGTGTTGATGTGACTGCAAAAGTCCATTTGTGGAATGAGAACCTGTCTCAATTGAGAGAGAAGAAAACAAAATGCCTGACAAAAGGCTGTCATCAGGTACCATGTGTTAGTTTTGCCTCTCTTTGCAAAACAGCTATACCACCGATTGGATGTGAAAAGACATGATCCACAGTCATTTCTTTTTCTGGAGAAAATATCTGCAAAATCTTGTGATCCAAAACATGAGTACAAAAGCCAGTATTGGATGATGGATCTCTCTGAAGTACTCTTGAACTATTTGACTATGTATACTGTTATTGACATCAGTAATGTTGTGGTGTATAATGTATCATTATTGCTGGAAGTCTCTTGATCTCTTGAAATGTCATTCAAGACCCAGTAAATGAAGCCATGATTTCTCTGGATATATTGAGAAGAGTTTCAGATCGAATCATTCTTTGGGGAGATTGATGCATTTTCAGGAGTATAATTTGAAGGGACATAGATGTAACCCCTTTAGAGAAATAGTAGGTAAGAAGTTTGTGAGTTGTCAGTCAAATGATTTTTAAAACTCATAATGTGTTTTCCATGTATACCTTTGAACTTATCTCTGACTTTTTGCCTCCTCAGAGAGCGAAATGGTAATTAATCAGGTGCCATTATAGGATTTCTTGCTGTTTTGCACAGACAAATCACAATCAAAAATTCAGCTATGGGATTTAAACTATCCAGGAAACCTTTTTGTATAAAGCGTTCCTGGAGATAGGTCGGATTTAATTCCTGGGTTTCCTTGCTGAGTATGTGTTTTTCCAAATGGGTGACATTTGGATCAAGTATGAAGGGATGTTCCTCAAAGAATTGAGGAATATCACTCCACATAGTAAACAACATTAAAACCGAGCCCAAAACTTTCCAATCATTTAACTGTTTTCCTTTGATGCTGATCACTTTGACAATGTTTTCCCAGTCTTTACATGAAAAAAATTCATTATTGAAGATCAAAGACACAGTCCATTGCAGAGAGGGCCATTCCATCATCAATGAGGGTTTCAAGGGGGTCTCTGTGTTTGAAGAAGGAAATTTACATGTGCTTGCCCCAGCATCCTCAGCATTTTTGAAAGTTCTTTGAAAATGCTCACTTTCTTCATCATACTCTTTAGAATGTTCTTAATTCTTTGGAGTAATTGGTTCAATTACCCACATTTGTTCTAACACCAAAGGAGGCTTGCTCTGCTTGTATAGCTGTGGTTTTAAGATCTGAGAGTACTCAAGAATGGGACTCCAACCCATCTTACAGTGATGGGGTAGAACTTACCTACATGAATGACATAGAGATTCTTCATTGTCCTGTTTCAGGTCTTCTAGTCCTTCAGCACTGATGTCACAGAAGACTGTTTTAGATAAGGAATGCAGATTAAAGTTTTGGTTTTCTGCCATGACAGGCACAGGTGTGCTGTCTTTTAAATGTTCTCATTCCTTCGCATCAATCAAAGTGGCAATGGACACTTTAAGTTCTGGCGAGTCTCCGCTTGAGGAGGGCGCCTGTAGTCAATTCTATGTTTTATGTCACAAGAGTATATCTTCAATTTCCTCAGACATTGTTTTCCTTACATAGATTGTATTTAGCAGGCTTTCATACTGCAAAAACTCTTCAGGCACTTTCTTTACGTAGAGGCAGATCAGTTCAGGTGGGTGAAATTTAAGCTACATATCTTCTGGACAGACAAACTCTTTTATTCCAGATCCAGGAATGCCATTTATTGCCCAATAAATCTCTGAAGTTTGTCTTGTTGTCCTGCACTTGAATTTATAGATACTGTACGGCTTGTTTCAGCTGAAAATCTGAATTTAGGTTGTATTGATCAGTTAGAAGGTTCTCAAGACTTTTCAGCAGGAGGGTCATAAAGTCAAGATAGTTGCAGACATGTTTTGTTAGCTCAGAGGTAAAGTGGCATTACATATCCAACAATTCACGGCTTATGCTGAATCTCTTGCTTCAGATGGCTTATAGAAACTTAAGCTGTTACAGTTTCTACAATTTTTCCATTTAAGAACTCTGGATTTTCACAGAGGACACACTTCCCTTTATGTGTCAACTCTCTATCTACCTTGGTAGTTTTGAAGAAAATCATTTTCATTGAAGTACTCTGAACAAGAGTATTTGCTTTTTAGGACTGCCTTGTCCGATGGAGTAGACACAAAGCTTTTCAATATGATTTATGACTTGGAGTATATTTATTTGTTGATATTTCCTTTTGGTTCGTCTTTCGCCAAGGCATTTGCAAACTCACTACACAGCATTTCCTGGAGTCTTTGTATAAATAGGTAGAGAAAGAAATCTGTTTCAAAAGATCCTGGAATGTCCATATTTCTTGGATCAAAAGCATCTGTAGAGACTGCTAGTTCTCCTGTATTTGCCTCTGATAAAATTGAGACTTTTCATTTTTATGAGCAGCTGTTTACTAATGAGGAATGAATGCTGCCATTATTCAGTATCAAGTCCATTATAGACTGTTCCTCAGCATTTGAAAAAGCCTGTTTTAATGCAGTCAACCAAATAAACAGCCACATTAGCTGCATCCAAGAGTTCAATTTTAGAAAAGTCAAAAGTCTGCGATCAGCTTCATTTTACTGTACAATGGTGTCAGGCATTGTGAATCATTGGAATGGCTGGATTGGTGGGTTGAAACAACAGCTTGTCTTGATTTAACACAACATGTTTCCCAGACATCATTCTGAATGCAGGTAACTGGAAAGTAGGTCTTGTTCAGCAGTTGAGAAAATCCAAGAAAGAGAGGTAGACTTTTAAATCACCTCTTTCATGTGTGATGAAGCAGAGGCAATGCCTTTGGTAAAGCCTGGTCTCTGTTTGGTTACAAGACTTGAAGAAATTTCTTGAGTGAAGCTGGAAGAACATAACTCAATGTAATGATGTCTGAGACACTCGTCTCTTAATGACTGTACATCCTACCATTTTAACACTTTTAGTTGTTATCTGACAAGTTGGACCCTGTGCTCTCTGAAAGATAAAAGTTGTTTCTTGCAACCTTGCTAACAATACAGAAGTGCCAGACTCTGCAGTGGCTCCAGAAATTATTAAAGGCAGCATCAATACATTACTTAAGTATTCCATTCAGTGTAGAAATTTCCAGAGCTCAACCAGCCAGCTCTTTGGTGGATGATGATCTTCTACTGCTATTTTTCCATGTCACATGACCTTCAGTAAGTTTCAAGTCATGGGTAAGTGTTTCTTCATGAGTGTAACAACATGCTGTGCATCCAAAACTGATTATATTTATATGTCTGGAAACACACACACACACACACACACACACACACACATTAATTACAAATTTTCTGGCCCATATTATTATAAAGCACTCCTGATACTTCAAAAACAGATTTTCTTACTCTTTGTTGCTAGTTTCCTTAACAAAGAGTGCAAAAATGGCTCAGTCGTTTGTAAAAACCTTTCTTTGCCAAAATGGCAGCAATGTTCTAAACAAATAAGAAAAGATAAAGGTTATTACTACTATTACTGCACTGTACTGCCAGCAGCGCAATAATATAAAAACACTCAATTCAAGTAGGAAAGAGTTTGTCAAACCTTACCTTGGAAACTTCTCATTATCCAATCCAAAACAGTGTTCTGCACTCCATTTGCCAAAGAAGTAAAAGAGTTCCATCACTGAGAGCAGAAGCTTAAGTCCTTGCAGCTCTGTGTGCTTTTCATCTCTGAGAGTAAATTCAAAGAAGAGTCAGCGTTGTCATCTTTATAGATTTTCAGCCTCGCTTTTAGCCCAGAGGACATGTCTAACATAAGATAAGTCACCCATGTCATGGTATACAGCTTTCAGGAAAGTCTTTGTAACAGCTTTAAAAACATGTTCTGGGACTGTGACCAGGATTCTCTCCTTTGAAATCAATAATCTTGACTGCAGACATTTGTGTCACTACATATATTATTTTCTGGAAAAACTGCACATTGGGGCAGACACTGAACTTTCTTATCATCAGCGAGGGTGAAGATCACTTGTAGTCAAATAGCCTTTTCAGAGTATCTGTTGCAACTTCATGCTATCTCTCTTTATGTACAGTCTTCAAACAAGTCAGACCAAAGATTGTACAGTGGAAAACGGGGCTGATTTTCCGATAACTGAATGGCATCTAGGAGTCATCATGAGATATATACATGAGGAAGGATCACTTTTGTAGGCAACTCATTCCACATAGCAGACTCATCATTCTTCCGATCTTCTTGCCACGCGCCAGTGAACCTTGATTTGTCATTCAGACCAAATAAAAACGATGATGTGAATGGGAAGCTAGTTTTGTTTGGTTCATTATTTGGAAGTGGCGAAAGCAACAGTAAATCCATTGCAAAGTGATCTATCTTTATCTAATTGAAATGCTGTCAGCTTGAGGTAGAAGCTCGAAGCATTAGCTAGAGAGTCAATCTCATAGTTATATATCCCTGTTTCAGATGTGAAGTTGTCACAAGCCACTGGAACTTTGTTTCTTTTTGTTTTGCTGAAATCTATTGATACTGTTTTAAAACATGTTTTCTGTCAAAGCAATTCATAACCCCGATATGAGAAAGGTCAATGTGTAGTGTGATTTGACTTCAGAAACCTTCAGCCTGTTGTTGCAGAAGCCATTGGTGTCAATATGCAATGCGTGATAGATGACACATTTCTCAGGAAAAGAGAAGGCTGATGTCTGCATCAGCAATGAAACTGTCCAAATAGCTGGGTTAACTTTTGTGATGCATTATAGGTTATCTGAGATCTGGAAGCCTCATTACGAGAGGGAAAGCGGAGAAGAGCGTTCGTTAATCATCTCCTCACTGATAACCTTCTCCGTCTAACTATTGACTTGGCCCAGCAATATTTGAAAGGGCTGAAACTGATCTTTGCCTGTTAAGTTCAGAAGGCTCTCTCTGTCCTCTTGTCTGTCAAAGACCATGTTTGCTTCTTCATCCTCTCCAAACATATCTTTTGTGGATCCAAAAATGGCTGGAGTGTTCAGAACTGAAGACACATGGCAAGTCTGTAAAAATAATAATAAAAATAAGTAAAGTAAAATAACTAGTGTTGTGCTAAATCCTGTGTCTGACACTAAAAGTAGGGCATGATGTATTGCTTCAGCATTGATATCATAAGTGTACACACATCTGCAATAGTTATATGCAATGTTTAGTAGAGTATATATCCATCATTATATTTACACTGAGTGTTTTCTTTGCTCTCTCACGCCAGACAGAACTCTGTAGCGACATCTGTACAAGAGATAACAATTTTAAAAAATGCCAGGCCCTACGATTACACCTGCTCATTTACACTAATCCAGTGTTCTCAGTCGAAAAGGGACTGAAAAATTCCTGTTTTAGTTTGAAAACTCTGGGATAGTATTTCATTGAAAATGGGAACAAAGCGAAGACTACAAAAATGTATATATTATATATATAAACACTGTTCTTAATAAATTGTTTACCTTCAGAAAGTTATTTACCTTCCAGACTGCAAAGAAGTTTTAAAAAGTTCAAAGCAATGCAATATATAACACATTCATCTGATCTGATATCTGATCTTTGGCTGTTTGAAAACCATAGTATTGTTATTATCATTTACTTAAGTGGTATTAAATTACTTTAAGAAATGTAAATAAAAAGATAGAATATGAGAAATATCCATTGTAAACTGTTGGATTGAGTATATTGTTTTACATAAGCCATTATACTCTTAAAGCTAGAATCACAAATAGATAAATGTTATAACACATTAAAACAGTTCTTATGAATATTCATGAGATGATACAAGATATTCTACAGAGATTTATAATGCATTATGTATTCATTATAATGCCTTAGAATAACCTTATAATGCATACAGGCTTACAGAATTTCTAGTTATCCTCCATAACGAATAAACATCTGTGTTACCATAGCAATGACAAACGCATTTCTAGAATTGCATTCCAAAGAGATCATTATAAGCCCGGCAGTGGAAAACAAAACCATAACTGTGCCAGTCGGCTCAGATAGCCGTGGAATGCAAATGGATTATGCACGAGAACCATTCATCTTAATGGTGAAAAAGCGGCTATTATTTGTGTTATTAATTTATCAACAAGCTATTTTTATGATTTCGATACATGACATTGTAATACTCAAATATGTACCAGCCAGTTTGTTAATGTAGCATATTTTACCTGTAATATGATAAACAGGATTCAAACCGATCCCAAATCTCCCAACTTTCGTTTAGGTCATCCTGCTGATGCTTCTGCCAACTCTTTGAATCCTCCCAGTCACCCTCCACCAAAGCTGCATAGCTTAAGCATAAAGAGCAGGTCTGCAGATCAAAGTTACAAATGGCAGATTATACAAAATTTATCAACCAAAAAACCCAAAATGTGACCTTTTGCATACATAGAAGAAGTAATGGATTGCAGTAAAACTCCTAGCAGATAAAAAAATAAAACATGTCTCCCATGCCCGCATGAGTACTTCTTCTGACCTTTTACTAAACTTAGTGATTTTGGAAGGCTAGTTTGGAAATCTGCAGATTACAGTTTATGATACAGAGTAGGGGGCTCAATTTTTCAAAGTCAAAAGTCCTTCCCATTTACAAGTTTTATAGATTATAAATTTCATAGTTGTGACATATGAACAAAAAGGATGGGTATATCCGTAGTAAACAACCTATTGAATCTGCTCCCAATGTTTTGCGACAAAAATGCGCGATATTTTCCGCTCTTCCAGTCCACAGGCTGTAGCGCCATAACGTCTCTGCGTCATGAATAAAACACCACAGTTAGGCTCATGCGTCATCTGCGTTCTGTATCAGCTCCTGATATTTTGTGGAATAATTATTATTATTGATGCAATATAAGAGATCGTCCATCGCAAAACCTGCCCTTCTTAGTTACTGTCGCTATGCCCCTAAAAGGCCATGTCGCCCTTACCTGTGAGAAGTACTGGTGTACCAGCTTTATGTAGCACTCACACAGTGAAATATTTAGAGCGGAGCAAGAAACTCACACACACAGACTGACACGTTTCTGATTTGTCATTTGCTTTTAATTCAAACAATAAATTCTATTATGCCTCTTACAATGTCTCGTGACGGATTGCTAGTATCTGATTCAAACTAGCACGAATATGAATCTTTTCACATGTATATAAAGCTTTAAAATGCTATTTACTATATATTCAATCCGCAGATGTCAATAGTAGATGCCTACCTTCAATATTGTCTTCCCCATCTAGAGTACCTTCTCAAAATCTCTCCTTCAAATATTGATGAATGAGTGACGTAGCACCAAATTTATTTCTACATTGAACAAAGTAAGTTCATCACAAATGCTCAAAACAATTTTAGTATGCTTGGGATTATTAAAGTGTAGTAAAACAAAAACTACTAACAGTTATTAAATGTACTAAACATAAAACACATTCAGTGAAAACCACTTACTTCTTTTTCTTCTTTTTGCGCAAACTGATGAACTCATTTGTATTTCTTTTGCAATCTCATATTATGGTTAAAAAAATCTGTTTAATAAAAAAGCATTACATTCAAGCATAATTTGATGAACATTTTAATAGCTACAGAGCAGTTCAGGTTTCACGTGCACCTTGCAGAACTCTTATGTTTAGACTGCACTTTATCTTTAATTCCCAGCTCGCAAAATAAAAAAAATATTATTTAATATTATTTGTATTTTATTTTTAAACAAATTATTTTATTGCACACAAAACATATAGTCCAAAGACAAAATACAGGATTCATATCGCAGTTCGATGTTTTCATATAAACGTTTAATATTGCATCTCTGATCCATTACTGGCCAAATGTTACATAATGGTTGTTTATTAAACCTTTGATTGCGTTACTGCCCTGGCTATTATTTACCATTGACTATCTTTATAGTCAGTCATAGAGAAAAAAGAGTATACTGTGCTTTCAGAAAAGTGAAACTGCTCAAGTAATAATTTGCTTTAAAACAATACTGCCCGACAGTAGTGTCAAATGTTTCTTTCTTTGTCTTGTGCTCATGTTGGCCTCTTGGCATGCTTCCTTGTTTCCTGCTACCACATGCCCTTCTAGTTTAATCCTCCCCCTTTCAGTCTGATTGTCTCCTATTTGTTATGCTCCTTCTCTTACCGTTTTAACCTTACAGTATTATTGTTCCTAGTTGTGTATTTGATGCTGTGTAGTTTCTAGTATATCTTTTTTTTTCTTCCTTTGCTTCCAGTTAGCTAATTGACCTTAAATCAATTTCCTGATTTTCCATCTCTAGTTCTCAGTTGGTTTGGTAACAAGCGCAGATATCACGTTCGGCTACATGTACCCAACTAAAGTGTATAGAAAATAAACCAGTCACCATGTGGCTTCTGCAAAATCATTCCACATCACAGAAATTGCAAGTGTGTGTGCGCCCTGAAACTAACAAAGGCACCTGGCCACACCCCTCACTCGGCTGCAGGCCATCAAGGCCTGAGCACAAAAGCAGCACGAGGGGAGGTCTGCACGCCGGTTGAGAATAATGCTTATCTGTTCCTTCCTAAGACAGCGGCGATGTGACCGATCAGCCTCCTCCCCGCAGCACAGGCCGCACTCACGGCTTTCCGGGAAGAAGCACCCCAGCACCACACGCTATCCGGACACTTATTCACGTATCTCTCGGTTTTCTGTTAATCAATCCAGCCCTCCGGGAGTCATTTTCTGAGCTCTCCTTGTCGTGTGGTTCCTCACCCGTCCACACAGGTTATTTAACATCGGTAAGTGTTCAGCGTATCCTACTTGATGATGTTATTATTAACAATTGGTTGAACCGGTTCAGTTGCTTAGCTGCGTGTCTTTCTTCACGAACTAAGTTCAATTAATTTGTTCCCTTCCTTGTATTTTAAAACCTCTAATAAAAGGTTATATTTTCGAACTCATTTAACTAGTTAACTTTCTGAGAAACAGAATTTTTCTCTCATATCCAGACCAGATATAACTATCCCTTTATTTTTGTAATTTGCTTTAATCTTACATTTACATTCCTGGCGTCAGTTTTCATTTGTTTTGTTCTGTAGCACCTTTTATTAGTTATTATTTTCCTCTGCCATGCCATACGTGCCATGCCTTGTTACCTTGCGTCTTGTTCATTTGTGCTTGCTTTATTCACCAAAGCTCCGTCCTGAGGTTTCCTGCACTGACTCACTTTGTCTGTAAGTGTTTAATCCTGGCTCCACATGAAAACCAGCTCCTCTTCCTCATTATTATCCTGCTTGGAGTACTCAATGTCCACACTCCATACCAGTCCTTGTGTCATTCACTCTGTGTGTGTGTGTGTATAGTATATAGTATAATAAAGCCAAAATAAAAAAACTCAAGCCATCTGATTGTATACCAAATGGAACGCATCACTAACGGAAGTACTCAAACGGAGCATGCTGTAATTGTTTGCCTTGCATCAGCCCAAAAGTTTAATAAAAAGTGATTCAAACGATGCGATAACAAAATAACTCTCAATATGTTATTGCGATAGATTTAATACTATTACAACACTAAATATTACTAACATTGCAAAAATTATTATAATAAATAATTTCAAAAAGTCATGCAACATTTCTACTTGGAGTTATATCTCCTACCTGTAACGGTCGTTATGGTTACGATGATTGCGGAATGAGCTAAACCGGTCTGAATGAGACAGATAAAGCCTCTCAGTGCGCCTGATGCTCTGGGTTTCTGGTTTCCGCGGAAAGAGTCTGTTTGCGAAGAATGAAACCTAGCCATTCACTGCACGCTCGGTAGAATCACTCAAACCGGAAAAAAATCTGGTATTTACTCAAATTAACTGCTGCAGACCAAAAAGCGGGAATAGCCAACGATAAAAATCCTGCGCGCTTTATATTGTTAATCAGTGTGAAAGTTCAGCTCCTTTTATGAAGTCACTTGCATTTATAAATAAATAAATAAAAATAATTTTATATAATAGGCTAATGATAAAAAAAGCATGTTGATTTTTAAGTTAATTATGAAGCCCGAGCAACTGCAATATGACGAAGGAGGGTGATAATAATATCAATAATAATATTAATAGAGAGGTTAATAATAATAATAATAATAATAATAATAATAATAATAATAACAATATTAAGAACATGCCAACCTAATTTATACCTGGTACTAGATAGGTAATATGTAAAAAAACACACACACACACAGTTGACCCTTTTGATTATTCCATTTTTAAATTTATTTACTTCAATAAACCATTTCCTAAGCCGTGTTTTGCCATTTAAGCGTTTACGACCGCACTTAAGCAAATATAACTGAAAGTAACGTTGTCTTGCCTTTACACAGCTTTTATTTTGATAGCATGGCAGGCAAGCAGGCTACTCATATGGCTTCCACAATTGCCAGAAACTGATTCCCTTTGTTTTACAGCATCAGCGGCACCGTCGCTGTCAGTTCGAGTGGTTTCACGCGCAAACGTGCACGCGCTTCTCGCGGCCACAAATCTCCGTTCGGTATGGCGCTCATCCGTGGGGTTTATGCGGAGCGAAGTCGATCGCGAGGACGATGTTAACGGTTCTGGCGGTGAGTTCGCACGTTGCTGATGTTGCGCGGTCACGATCGGCGTGAACGCAGGGGACGGATCCGTTTCCCTGTTTAATTCATCCCTGCCGTCATTCTGCTCGCCTCTCGCGAAGCGCGACGTTGAACACGACTACACCACGCCCAGTCAGATATCCGCGAAACCCGCGGCGCAACGATTGTTGCTTTCGTTTCGTATAGTTTTGGAGAGTGGCATGTTGTCGGGACGACTTTCAGGAAGGAGATGTACGAAATATAAATCAGACCCGCTGCTCTCAACGATATACAGTTGAGTGTTGGTGAGATGTCGACGTGAGAAGTTATAAGTGCATGTTGCGTTCATCTCCTTTGCTGGATAGACGCGGACATACACATAATCTACCGTTACGTATAATTAACGCGAGTGATTTTACTGTAGACGACACAAATGAAATAAATAAGACTGGCTAGCATTTGCATTACTGGAAAATATAAGGTTCTTTGTAACTATATCTATAAGTAGCTTGTATACAAAAAATATTAAATAAAATTAGTGTTTCATCATTTCTGGATGTTAAGCCATTATCAGTAAAACACACTTTTAAAGGGAGCTGTGACAAAATATTGCTCTTAAATAGAGTGATTAGAGGGCAACCTCAGTTATATTATTGCACCCTTTCCATTGTATGCACTGTGCATGTATCTGAGGCGTGCATTGTAAATAATTATTCCATTGTTTTATATTTATTTACACAAAGCTCCTCGTATGGTGCCATGTAATGACCAATAGGTGTAATAAATGTTGAAATTATGTATTGTTTTATTTATTTAAATTGAATTAATTTCATGAGCAAGTAGCACTTTGACTTAAAACCACGGTTGAAGCGGAAGGACAAATAGATTTATGATGTAAAAGCAAAATCACGGTAACACTTTAGAAGGTAACAATAACATAAGACTAAGCAGACAATACTTTTGCAGCATTTATTAATCTCGGTTGTTCATTTCAGCATCTACTGAAGCATTATTAAAATGTAATGTGTTCGTAAACATTAGTTAATGCACTGCGAGCCAACGAATGAATTTTTATTATTAGCGTTAACATTAAAAAGTGTAATAATAATTGCTTTGCTCGTGTTTGTCGTGTCATGATCTCAACAAACACTGAAAAAGACTTTTTGCCATTAGGTTTGAGAGTGCGTGTTCCTCTCCGGGGGTGCGCGATATGTCTCTCCTCCTCCAGGCGATCCCACCCTGCGTGCTTCGTGAAGTCTGTTCCCCAGATCTCCCATCTTTCGCCAAGCACCAGCAGGTCACGCCGAGAAGACAAGCCCTACAAATGTCCCTACTGAAACAAGTCTTTCCTCTGTCTTCGTCTGGTCACTGCTGCAAACGCCCCGCTGAGAGAAGCCTCACACCTGCGGCTCTGCTCCAGACCTTCATCTCTTACATTCCCCTGTCCCTGCACCTGCGCTACTTTTGGCGAGAGAGTACAAATGCAGGTATGTTCAAAATGTTCGATGCAGTCGTCGCGGCTGATGCGCCACAAGACCATCCACGGAAAACTAGCCGTGCGGATTGCAATAAATGCCGAGGCGCGCCGCCTGAAAACCCACGAAAGGCTCCACGTGAAAAACCGCTGAAGTGCGCGGTAGCAGAGCGTTCACGCAAAGGCGGACTCATTATACACTTGGGCACGGTAGCGCCCTTTAAGTGTGACAAATGCGTAAGGCCTTCCATTACCTCAGCCCCATCTGCTCAACCATCAGGCTCTGGAGCTGGGAGAGGCAGTGCGTCTGCGCCCGCGTGCAACGAGGGCTTCAGTCGGTGTCCATGCTGAAACAGCACGAGAGAAGAGCCACCGGGGCGGCGGGATGCTGTGCTGCAGAAAGCGTGTGCCTGAGGCGCCAGCCCCTTCCTCCTACCTGCAGCTCCGTTGCACTTGCGAAGCGGAGAGCAGCTCTTCCTGCAAAGTGTACCTTCAGATCTTCGCGAAGATGTCCACTTCGGCTTACTGCAAAGGCACCAGGCGGAGGCGGACGGAGAAGCCAGGCGAGGAGCGAAGGAGGAGGGGATACGCGACCCCGTTCAGCTGCATGCGCGCGTCTCCATCGTCCCACGTCAAGTCAACACAACGCTCCAAAACGAGCCAAAATTAGAACACGATGGAAACTCGTGAGTACGTGTTAGCTTTGTGTCTTTTTTTGTGTGTGATATAAACTGATGCTTTCATATGCTCTTAGCTGACTAGCGCTTGCTTTTGCACATGTTTCACAATTTCTTTTATTATTCTTTTGTCAAAAAAAATGATGCAGTATCTTATCAGCTTTGAAGATGCTGGCGATTATAGTTAGTTTAAATTCCACTTTGTGTAGGGAGGAACGATTCTTTACTTGATTTTACTGTCCATGAAAAATACTAAAGCGTAGTACTTAGCACACATACTGTATATAAAAATCTAAGAGAATCCAGGAAGACGAAGTGCTTCCGTTCTGCTAAAGAATGTAATAGCTATTCAGCAGAAATCAGCACAGAACATGTTAGGCTACGTTCAGATGGGGCCAAGCCATTTCGCAATGCACAATTGCCTGAACTTTATGTTCATATGTCACGATGTAATACTGGTGTGCAATGTTATACAGCAGCCGAATACAGAGGATGTATAAGCGCTAGAAGCTTTGTCAGTTTATGCAGGATTATCATAATCCCACAGTGTATTATGCAGCGAGCAATGATCGATTATTCTGCTAATGCAGCATTTATTTAAAATAAAGCGTGGAATATTGTTTAAATAAATTTCTGCAGTCGTTTCACGTTTTAACCAAAATTTATATTGTATGCGCCGCGGCTGGCGTCGCCTGAGGTCAGCGTATCCTAAACAATGAATATTCAGCTATATGCATTTTATGTGCACACGTGAAGTTATTATCGTTTTTAACTTGGTTGAATCCATCCTTGTTGATTGTTAGTTTCTTTCAAAACCTAACTGACCTCAAGCGTATGAACTGTAGCGTGTTTCATTTTCAAAGGCACATTTGCTTTCTGTCTAACCCTAGAAATGGGAGCGTATAGCATGACACATTTATTTGGGTTATTTTATGTAAGTTTTGGAAAACAAAATAAAATGGGGATGATTTTACTCTCTCTTATTTCCAGTGAGTCAAAATAACACTATGTTCATCCAGCTTTATATAAAATACAATAAAATGTTAACAATGAGTTTATTTCAAGGGCTCATACAGTTCTTTAACTAATTAACTGTATCTTATATGCTGTAATAATGTAATTGCTTTATCAACACTAGATGGCTGGAGTGATGGGTGATGAACAGAACTGAAGGGTGTTAGACAACTATTTGGGGCTCTTGGGACAAAAATGGCCTCTTTAATACAAGAGAACAGGACATCATCATGATTCAGGTCACACTACAGACAAATGCACACAATGCAAAATGAATCACTCTTTTGAGTTGATTCTTTCCAGTTAATACAACATAGATTACAAGCAATTTAAATTGTTTATTAGTTTTAAATTCACTCATTTTATTCAATGCTTTGAAGTTTCTCAGCATACAGCAGTAACGAAGTAAAGCCAGGGTAGATGATTTAGTACAAACACTTCAACTCATTATCATTAGGAGACTCCAAAACCCCAAGAGCAGGCCACTTTTCACCACTAGAGAGAGATATTTATCATACCTTCCTTACACACAAGATGTAAGACTTAAATAAATTAGAAATAGTCTTAAATAGAACTTTGTGTGTGTGTGCTCAAGGATTTAATAACGGCTAATAATATGAGTGTCTGCATAGAGTTCCTTTTTCAACAAAGATGTATAAGTATTATATATATAATTCATTGTAAAAATATGTCGTGTGTTTGAGAAATGTGTTTGTGGCTATAATGGCTAATAACATGCGGATGACTTACAGGACACTATGAATGCAAACAGATATTGGAAACATTATTTGAGTAGTATTCAGTAATGAAACTTTAACAAAAAGAAATTCAAATGTTACTAAAATAAATAGGATTTATCTAGGCCTGTAAGGGAAAAAAGTGATTAATTCCATTCTTTCGTTTATTAATTTATTTAATTTCCAACAAAGTGTTAATTTTATAATATTATTATATAAAGTACACTCGCTACCATAATTACTATATATATATATATATATATATATATATATATATATATATATATATATATACATATATATATACATACGATAATATTATTACTATTATTATTCTAGTAAATTAATGTGCTATGTTTTTGCTTAACGACAATGTTGTTGTGCTGCTTAATTATAATCAATGTATTGTCTATTGTCATTTTGAGCATAGATCTTTCCGCTAACTGTATAGTAATATTAGAATGCTTTGGAACACAAACTTTTGTTTCTTGTTCTTTTAAATTGAATTATTGCTTACGTGAGACAAAACTTAAGTGTATTGATATAAATGACTGAAAATCAATAAAATACTGTTATTTTCAAGTTTAAACCTTGAAATATATTTTAAAAGAAACACATTTCGCTTAAAACATCTAGGTAAGATGGGACTCCAAATTGGAAATATATTTTAAGTACGGACTGCAATAACTCTTTCAACCCGTGGTATCAATCTACATACAGCGCCTTTAAAAATATACGCCCATAAAATGTCTTTTTCTGTACAAACCATAATTATAAAAAGTGACAGCATGCTGGCTTTATAAAACATATGCATTTGGTAGCTTCCTCCATGTATTTTATTTATTTTATTTTTATTTTTGTGAAGAAAGCGATTTCATCATGCCTTCCTCGTGAGATCAGCCCAACATGCTTGAGCAAAAGCCACAACCATAGAAATGCAATTGTTAAGCAGATCTGCTCACAACATCTTGACTTCCTGTCTATCATGGAAATCTACAAACAGCATGGCATTGATCTGACTCAGTAATACACATTGCTATATGAACTGCCTGAGCAACTGAAAAAATTAAATAAATGTCATAAATTTGTCTGCATACAATTGAAAATATACAGAATCATCTTAACTATAACTTCATTTGTTTAGAGCCATGTACAGCACAACTCCAAATGTGAACTATAATATACAATTCCAACTGCAAAAACCAACTGAAAAATATGTTATAGTTTTGTTCTGATAGAGACAATGGACAGCAGTGCTCTTATAATAATATATATACAAAAACAACTAACTACTGCAATTTTTTTTTGCTTAAATTAACATTTGGCAGGTTGCGAGCATTTTCATCCCCTAAAACCCAAGAACAAAACTAGCGGATAAATGCAACATAGGATGCATGAAACACTTAGTAGTATGAATCCCAACTCAAACTTCAACGGCGAGCTCATTGATGTCTGTCGCCATGATTGCTCCTTTTTAGATTTGACCAGGATTTTGCGTTTGGTACACTTGATATCAAGGCCCTAATAGAAACCAGCTTAGAACCACTGGTTTAAATGCTGTACTTATCTAGCCTCTTATAATAAATATAGTTAAAGCAATACAAATGCAATACAAATGAGACAGTCTGGTCAGAATTATGTAAATTTAGGGTAAGTTTACTTTGTTAAATAAGCTATGAGATATGTATGCCACGACAAGACTGGGCAATCCTCTTCCACCTCAGGCATGGGACCCCAGGTGGGTTATTTTCAGCCCATGGGCCAGTCTTTCTTCTTCTTTGGGTTCAAATTCCTCTTTTGATCCCTTTTCAGCAACAATACTATGACCAATACAAGAAAGCAAATCAGAGGAACAGTAACCACAGTGCCAGTACCAGCAGGTCTGTTGTTTTTCAGAAATACCTGAGAGAACCAATTAAATGTTAGATATTTTGAAACTGAAAAATATTCATTTTGTAGATACACAGGATCATTCACAACTGAAATTGCATTTCTAAAAATATGTATGTAGTTCTGGGGATCTTGTGTTTGAAAACTAGCATTGAGTTGAAAGTATTTAACCCAGATATAAGTCTCTAGTTATAAGACCTGCACTTCAGGCTTACTGAGTCAGAAATAAGTGCTGAAACCTAGCTCTGACATTAGTCTTAAACTGAAGCCTAAAATCTATTTATTACAGATTAAACCAGAATAGTTGATGACTAAAGCCCAGTGGTAATTATCAAATTGCTTACAACCAGGGTTCTCTAAAACATTCACATTCTGGATATTGCCTTCCAGTCTGAACATAGATGGAGAGCTCTCCAGATCTATCAGGAGCAATTTCATCCAGGTGTTATCAGTTAAAGCCCTCCTCAACCTGACAGTAGTGTTCCCCATATCAAGTGGGGCTGATCCTGTGGTACAGTCAGTTTATAGTGTTTGGCTAGTGGTCGTCCAAACAGAAGATTTTTTCACTAATTGCAGTGTGTAAAGTCCATCATGGCAGCAGTGAACATAGTGACTGGATAGCCCTTTCTCCTGAACTTTGAACCAGGTGACCTCAAAGAAAGACTTATCTGCTGGTTTGTGATCAGCCAACCTGATGTGTGTTGCTGTGCATTGTATGGTAGACTCAGCCTGATGTTTGGTAATGTTGAGCATTCGATTCTCCTTCTGAACATGCAGTTTACTTTCTGTTTAAATTTAACACAAGTTAAAGATTAAACAACAAGAAGAACAAAACATACAGCAACCTTGAAGATATTCTATTTTGATAATCACCAAGCAATACGGCAGCATTTTAAAAAAAAAGTTATTGGATTTGTGCAAGAGAGATAACTTATGGACAAAATATAAGTATTAATGTCCATCAATGCTGTGACGGTGACTATAGTTGAGTCTGATTGGTCTTCTGCCAGTTTATTTCCACTGGCCTTCACGAAAATCAGCTGTTTTCTCCAACTCTACACTCATTAGCTTCTGCAGAACCTGATTCTGCTGAGTTCTGTATGTTCCTGGATCAGCATCTTTGTGACCTTCCGGAACAACATTGTGATGAACCGATTTTATAAAAAAGTACAAATAAGTTTTGCACTGCAGATGGCTATTATGAGAGTAGGACAATGGTATCCCACTAGTTGACTCTAGTCTATTAAATACCCATCTGAAATATTTATCAGTAGGGTCCTCTTTTCCTACATGCAGAGAGCCTCAAGTCAGCTGCTCTCCTTTGATGACAAGATCCTTTCCGTTTCCTGACCATGGTAAAGCACTTTCCTCAGTATCTACCACGAACCGATATCTAAAAAACCTGAACCCAAACCAACACCACAACCTACCTCTAAATTCAGAGAGGAAATTAAGCTGATGATGTATTAAACAAGTGGCTGACGTATGAGACTGACCCTAAGGAATATTATTCTATGTTGATGAGTCATAAGCAATATGAAAGGAGTTTAAAAAACTTTAATAGTTTGACTGCACTAAAAAGATTAAACATAGATAAGATGTAAATGATTGTATTACTGATGCTGTGAACTTGTGGCTATATTTGAGGCCAGTTGTTTCATTTTTTCCCACTGGCATTCACAATCAGAAAAAAGAGGGCAGTACGGAAAGAGCATATCCCCACATTGGTCTTAAACCTTACCCTAAAATCTGACTGGATTTGGTCTGATTAGACAGAATAATTTAGTAACTAAACCCACTGAAAATTTGCTAATTGCTTACAGCAGGGTTCTCTAAAAAGGAAACATACACATTCTGGATGTTACCTTCCAGTCTGAACATGAATCTGACTCTCAGATCTATCAGAACCAATTTCATCCAGGTGTTATCGATTTAGAAGCCACTCCTCAACCTGACAGTGATATTTACATATCAGTGGGGCTGATCTGTGGTAGTCAGTTTATAGTGTGTGGCTGAGTAGTAAATCCAAACAGAGATTTTTATATTGCAGTGTAAAAATCCCATCATGCTTGGCAGTGGGCACAGTGACTGGTTCTTCTTTCTCCTGAACTTTGAACCAGGTGACCTCAAAAGAAAGACTTATCACTGGTTTGTAGTCAATGACACGGTCAATGGTAGACTCAGCCTGATGTTTAGTAATGTTGAGCATTGATTCTCCTTCTGAACTTGTACAGTTTGCTACTGTTTAAATACAAATTCAAAGATCAAACAACAAGAACCAAAACATACATGTTGATAGTCTTAAGCAATATGACAAGGTTTTGAAAGTCAATAATTAGACTGCATTTAAGAGATTAAACATGGACAAGATGTAAATGGCTGTATTACCGATGTTCATGAACTGTGACTATAGTTGAGCCTGGTTGTACTGCCATTTGTTTCACTGAGCCTTCACAATCAAGCTGGTACTGTACAACTCTACACTGGTAGCTTCCACTGTCAGCTATATTAGAACAATCTTTCCAGGCGGAAAGTACCAGAAGAGGTCTAGAGAGCGTAGCCTGTCCTGGTGCTCTGTATTGTACTGTAGGCGACCGTCATGAGGTAGGACAATAATGGTATCACGCTAGTTGACTCTGGTCTATTAAGTACCATCACAGAGACTGTATTGATAAGTAGGAGTTCTCATTTCCTACATCCAGAGAGCACTCAGATCAAGCACCACTCTCCTTCTTTGATGACAAGATCCTTGGCATTCTTGACCATAGCAAAAACTGCCATTTTTATCCTTCCCTCCAGTTTCCACCTGGACAGATAAAACTGAACTTATCTTCACCTAACCTTCTCCACTTGTTTGCGCTGTTGAATCCATTCAACAACTGGCAGTAGTACAGGCCAGTATCAATTAAATTTGGCGTTTACTTATATCGGCTTATAGTGCATAGCTTTTGGGTGTCAAACGCAGATCTTTATCATTGATTGTACTTTGTAGGGTACCATCCACGGCTGGCATTGAAATGATGACAGGTGGTTCCACCTCTCTGGGCCTTGGACCAGTCACCTCAAACAAAGATGCATCACTGGACCCGTGATTCAATAGCGCAGTCAATGACCCACTTTGCGGAAGAATGGCTTTCAGGCTTACCTTTGCTCCTGAACAAACGTTTGCTCTCTCTAATTTTATAGAAAAAACTGCATTAATGTTTTCTCTCAATTTTCATAATTAATTAGTAATATACGAGTATACTCACCTGGCTGAACAGTAACACTGGTAAAACCTGACATCCGTTGCCTTAAGTGACCATTTGCTGCTACAATCCAGCTGGTACTGTTGAACTTGGCAGTAGTAGCGCCCGTGTCTTCCTCTATAGCTCTATGGATATTCAAGTAAAAGATTCCTAATTCTGGGGTGAAGAAGTGGAGTGAAATCTCTCAAGCTCTGAATCATAACTGTTGTAGTTCAGGCTGGCCATCATGGCTATATATTTAGAGTGACACACTGGGGACCGATGCTCAGTCAAAGCACCCAGTTGAGAGGTAACGAAAGGTGGAATCAGACACAATACCATCCACTGGGCAACTAGTTTGGCTGCCCCTCTTCAACCGTCGGCTGAGTGCTAGCTTTATTCATTTGAAATCACTGGCTAAAACCAAAACCTTAAATTACAAGCATCAATGAGTGATCCTTATGTTGTTGTTTTTAACAAAAATACACAGAAATCCACCGCCACATGCAATTATTTATTTCATTTTAATATTTTATGTGCTGTCTGTCCTGAATTCAACCAATTTTCAAGTCAAAAGTATACGTTTCCTTCAATATCTTCAGTACCCCACTGATGGCTAGGTGTACAGATGTCGTTAAAGTGGACTTTCATCCTTTTATTTCTAAAACCGTGTTTCCATACAAATTACATTGTACATATGCACAAAATTACCACCTTGTAAAGCGTATGCTTTCTTGTGATGGCGAATCTCAATTTAATTATTAAATAAAATATATCATTAAAAATCTTCTTTATTGTTTCTTAGAAAACTGCAGTGAAGATGTTAAAATACTTGAAACACTTTTAAAATCATAAAATACTTTTCAGGAACTTGACATATTTTTAAGGCTAGACTCTCCATCCAACCTCTAACTGTATTTTCAGTAAATTAAGCGTTTTTACAGCCTGTTTTGACAACCGGCTCTGTAAACGAACATTTTCTTCAGGGAATACAGTCACCAGCAGGATCCTGGAAGCCACTCTTCCCACCTCACAATCATATTTCCCACTGTCCAGATGTTCTGGTCTGTTGTATATTCGGCTGAAGCTCTGTTTCTCTCTTATGTCCATATACGGATCTGCAGTCCATCTCTGGGCCAGCTGCAGGGCCTGAAGCTTGACAACAGCATAAATTCTCATGAGTTAAGAGCATCAGGACCCAAAATCTTGACTTATTGTGAAGCGAGAGGTATTTGTAGTTGTCTTCGTGACTGAACATTCAAGCTTTGCATCAGTGTTGACAGTGGTTTTCCAGATGAGGGGTGGGTGGGTTCAGTCTCATCTTGCTGACTGATGTTAAACATTACAAAGTAAAGGAGAAAGAGAGATCACATGCTGAATTTACAATCATCTAAATGATTTTAGTTCCTGATAAAAATTCAGAAAATATTCTTCTACAGTTTAACATAATAGTAAACACTATAGCACAAATATATCGAAATTAAATGTGTTCAATAATTCCCCAATTATATTATATATCTTATACATACAGTATATCTCAATATATTATATATTTTTTTATACAAGATTTGTACATACCAGTACTAAATACACGAGAAATAGATACAACTTTACGTGTTTCAAGTTGAGATGTTTTCATAAGCCATGATGCTTAATGTACAATTTTTTTGTGTTGTCTTCATATTTTAGGCTCATCTATGCTAGATTTAAACAGTTTTTTATCTCATGTGCTTTAGAGACGCCTCTTCTTTTGTTGTGTCTAAAACTGGCTGGTGCTGTGCTTATGGGTCCACGAGAGCCGTATGTAATGATAACAAGCCTATGCTGCAGTTCTGTGGATGTTTGCCCTTGAGTCCCTTCATACCAATCAAATGGCTTAATAGGTACAATATTTTTAATTAATATTATACAATACATATTGTCTAATTGCACTGTAACATTTCAAATTAAATGTAGTGGAGATGGGATGTAGGTAGGATTAGGGTTAAAATTCTGATTATATGTGTCATTTTATGCAGTTACAGTGTAACAGCTTAAATTGCAATTTTTATGTAATGTAGTCCAAACTCTTTTTATATCTTAGCTTCTTGAGTCTAACTCTGAAATGTGGACAGTTTCAGAAAGTGCATCCTGGGATTCTTTTAAGCTGTGTTGAAGGAAGTATACTGCAGTTTTATGCTGCTTAACTTGCATATAAAATTACATGAGAGTATGTCCAAATGTTTGATGCAGATTGAACCTTATATATACATTTTGTTTAATAAATAGCTGTATTTACCTGGTTTTGCTTTTGATCACAGCTAACGAGTTGGAGATTTTCTCTGCTTTCTGAACATCATTTTGATAGGCATCAACTTGACACTGGTACTGTCCTTCTTGTTTCTTGCTGACTCTTGGAATCCTTGAGGGAATAAAACGAGTCTCTGTCGGTTGAGCTTGAATAGACAGCTGATAGTTTCTCTGATCTGCTGTCAGGTCATTTCCCCAGTGTAGGCGTATGGATAAAATGTTTGTTTGAACAGTTGAATTGTGAGGCTGAAACATCCAGCGTGCAGCCAGCGCTTTGACCCTCTGACTGTGCACCAGCAGCTCTACTGGAGAGTCTATTGCTTTGTTGTTGTACGACTTTTTAAGCTCATCCTCATTAGAGATTCTGAAAAGAGAAACATATTCAGTGATTATTTAAATTCAGTATCAGTAACAAGTAATTTGAGCAAAATGTGTAAAAACATCTTGGTTGAACGTGTAAACAGTTTCTCTGATAAAAGGAGTCATTTGTGATTATATTGTAATCTTACCAGCAGAATTCACTGGAATGGCTTTTTCCTGAGATTAGTGTTGGCTTTCTTCATCTCTCCATTGCTCTGTACTGTCCATTCAGACACAATGCATATATTAGCCGCTGTCAGATGTTGCAGCTGCACCTGCAATCTCAGAGTAAAGTTTCCAGCTGGAGAATGAAGTGTTTGGATATTTCTTCTCTGATATCTTGCCCCAACATCTTTCATGCTCCCTCATGGGTCAGACTAATGACATCACTGAAGGAAACCCCGAGTCTTTCTTGTTGCCATGACACTGATAAAGGACCTTTAACTTGAACCGTCACTGGGCAGGTGTTTGTGTGCACATCCCTCCAGTCACCATATCATTCATCACCATCAACACCACTTCCAGATCACTCTCTGACAGGAAAAGACAGAAAAAGCTGGCAATGTCCATCTCCAATGCAGCATTTTTATTATACAGAAAACTATGATTAGATATTTACAGCAAAGAATGCAAACCAATGGCCTATTATTTCAAGGCAATGATCACTGTTAATATCCTCATAATTAAGTTTAGCAATATTGTAACTCTATTTATCTTCTCCATACATAACTTAAAGCCACAATGATAGCATTGGAGCAACTGTATCCCCTAACTGTATCCCTAGTGCCTTTGGCCTGTGATGCTCACAGTCTCTGGACTGGACATTTTTTTGTATTTTTGTGAAGATGCCATCTTCATTTCATGTTTTCCTGCCATACTTCACATAGTGTTGTCCCTGGTCCTCAGTCGAGCAGGCGGATGGTCAGCAGATGGTGCATCTGGCTGGTTTTCACTGCTTTCATCTACTGCTGCATTCTCTCTCTCTTTGTAACTGTCAGAGATAGCTGAAGCACCCAGAAAGAAGATCCAATCTAGGCCACTTTCTACTGGTTCTTCAGCCAAGTCACAGAGAAGAAATGACCAGGAAGGTTTGTGCATTCACACTGCGCGGATGTCTAGTGTATCTCCCTCCTTTAATGGCCCCTTTAGAAACCTTCAGTTTACACTGAGCAGGGCATCAGAGGCCACTTATGGTTACAGAACAAAATTAGAAATCTGCTGCAGGTTAGTCTGTGTGGCTTTCATACCACAAGAATTTGTATACTATAGAAAATACTTAGCTGAAGTGCATTTAATATAGGTGCAAGGATGTGAATAGCATGATATTTAGAAAAATGTAGAGATAAATTAATATAAATATCAATGTTTGCTTCTAAGTACTTTTTGTACTGGGCTGTATTTGAGTCATCAGAGTGTAACATCTAAAAATCAGTTAAGACCATCTTGTTTAAAATAACAGACATAAGTCTGCAAGTAATTTATCTCACGTCGCATGCTGGGAGGTGGTTTTGTGACAATCTGTGTCCAGGAGGCGGTCTGGGTCAGATCCACTCAATGGCTTTGCAGAAGAACTTGCCTTCAGGTCTGACTGCTGCGCAGAGACATCTTCAGTCTGTAGGTTGTGTCTCCACCTTATCCTGCTGATAAGACCAGAACCATATGATCCTCAAATCCAGCTGCAGCACACAGTCAGATCTTTGTCGGAAATGTGTGACTGGCCGGGGTTTCATCTTCTTCACCATGGAGAAACAGGTGACGACAGATGAGTATGTTGAAGAAGTCTGGCTGAAGACCTGACACTCAAGCTTCAGAAGAGGATCACCTTCAGACCAGCTCTCTGAGAAGAAATTGAAGTATAATGCCTCAGGGTGTCTAAAATCCTGTGGATAAAACAGTCTTTAGTTCTTTTGTCATTAGAAAACAGTAACAACTAATGGTTGATAAAAATGCATTTTGGCAGTACCAACATTCAAACAACACTGTGACTGATGGTTGAAAAAATAGTGTATATATATATATATATATATATATATATATATATATATAATATATACAGGGTTATTAGCAAAGTCATAGCACAGTTTTGCATGAAAGTGAAGTTAGACATCTCACAGCTGCACTGTCCCAGATCTAAATATTATTGAGCCACCTTAGTTGACAGTGAGAGCATTTTTATCCTCAGCATCATGTTAGTGTGTGCATCTTGCAGACATTCAAACCTTTTTAGCCTTAGGACCTGTATCTGCCATTCCAAGATGAACTGATGCTGTATTAGCTTACAAAGGAGGCCCTACACCATACTAAAGGTATTGTGGTTTCAGCGTTTCAGTTTCATTGTCAACACTGTATATATGACCATATATGTCTACAAATAAATTTCTTTCAAAATGCTGTGATTAATTGTAAAGCTTACTCAGGTAAATATATCTTACCATTAAGCTTTGTTTTGACATAACTTCCCCAGTAACTGCCATCTGTATTTTGGCGTCTCACAAAACAATCCCAGCATGCCTCCTCCGTAAATCATTTGATCCTCAAGAGAGAACTGAAGATCCACGACAACCTTTGAATCTCAATATCTTTATTTGTTACCCTATCAGAGTAATTCTGTAAAGGAAAGTCTGTGTCAAAGAAATTGCCGTCATGTTATATCGATATTTCCTTTCTTAAGAATGAATTGAAAATCCTGCAGTGAGCAGGCCTTTAAACCCACTAACATTACAGGATGAGATGGGATGTCCTTTACTCTATACAGAGGACCTTCCTGGATCTGGACCAGGCGCTGGCCGCTGCACAGGTCTGCATGGACAGAAGAAATTAGACAGGAAAAACATACTGTCATCATTTACTCACCCCTAAAGTACAGAAACATATATAACACTTATTTTTTAAGTTACATCTTTTTTTCAATACATACAAAGTGAATGACAACTGGGATCAACCAAAAACATATAAAATTGAAATACGACTCTGCACTATATGTGCTATATTCAAGTCTTGTGAATCCAAATTATATTTGCGTGACAGTGTCAGTTCCCTCTTACCATGTCACCTTAGGCAGGGTTTAATATGTGGAAATGCAAATAAGATTTAAGTGCATTTTTAAGTGTCACAAGCTTCCAAAGCTATATTTCTAGCTATATAAACCACTTGTATTTGTATGTTTTACTTGCAACCATGGAAGCCTAACAAAGTAATCACCATCACATTCATGGTACTAGAAAAGTTCTGCTTGAAAATTTCCAGAAGCCTTTTGCCTTTCACATTGCATTTGAGTCAACATGAGGTTGATAAAAATCAGCAGTGTCCAGAACATATCTCTTAAAATACACTCCAAGGTTTATATTTGTAAGATCAGTTCAGTCTTACCCCACTGCAGAAGTCCAGTAGAGACAAAACAATAGTAGAAAGAGTTCCATACTGCTTTGCCAAAAGTCTACCATCCTTAAACAGATCAATCCTTTTGCTTTCCTTCTCATCTCTAAGTTGCTACAGGTTTCACTGAAATTGCACAAACCTGATACGGTTGCATCTGACAGCGACTATGACATCAAGTGGAAAAAGGAAACAAGTGTCACGAATATGGTTTCCTGTCTACTTTCACACAGATCTTCACACTTGCTTTGCTTTATAATTGTCATCACCGTTTATGTTAACAGAACATTATAAAAAACCAGCGTTTTTCATGCAGCTTGGTGAAAGCGTGTTGGCACTGCGTGACGGATCCATGTTGAAGAACAAATGCCTTCGTGTAACATCGCCAATCCTCACACCATGTCATCAGAACATATGTTGTAAACACTTCAAACACAAGGCACTTAAAAAGTTATGTACAATGATGAATAATTTATGATAAATACAACAATCTGTAAAATAATAAGAAATCATCCATTTTGATTTTAAGGTACCCTTATAAAATGATTGTAAAAAGTTGTATTAAAACTAAATTAACATATATGCAATATAACCACCTAATATATTATTACATTTAAACTATGACATGATGTAAATGAAAGCATTTTTGTGAATTTCATTTCACATTTCATTCATTTAGTAATTAATATAAATTATTGCAGCTTCAAGCTAAATATATGAAATACCAATCTAAGAGCTCCATGGCAGGGTTCACAGGTACAGAAAGTAGAAAAAGCAGTAGTAAATGCATTTGTTAAAAGATTGACTGATTTAGATGAGACAATGAACAAATGATACTCATTCACTAAAGATATGGCACAGCGTCTTCTTGTTTGTGGTTATTTTAAATTTTAACTATCCGTAATTTAAAAATACTGCAAAGAAAGCAATTCATGCATACAAAGCTCTTACAAATGGCAGGAAAACATGTCGCCTCAGCATTTTAAGCAGAACCTAAAAGGACTGAAAAGCTCTCCACTGCACTAAGACACAGGAAAGACTTCAAAACTTTAACATTTAAAAATGTATGCTTGTGTTCAGAAGAATCCAAAACTATTCTAAATTATATGGTTATACTTTGACATGAGGATAAAGGAAATGATCATATCTTTAATAAAACTAACATTCTATCTCTGTTGGCAGATTTGAAAAGAGAAACTGCTGTGGCTTGAGCTACAGAGAAAGAGCATACTTTTATGAGGCCCAAGCCTCTGTTTGACCACAATGTAAATGTAGAATACAGCAAAAAGGAAATGCTGATAAGAAATTACACAGCAGTGTAAATCCACACTGAAGCTTAACCTCAGTCATTAAACTAATGTTTTCCAAATTAGCCCTACTATTATTTTCTGTTTCATAATTACACATGAGATGGGCATTTCAAATGAGTAATTGAAGGAATCATTTCTCTCGTGTATTATTTTTAGTATGCCCTCTTGTGGCACACAAACCAGTTTTAAGAACAGTACTAAGCTGATTACAGATAAATTCTTTGATTTCTCTACTATTTTAATGTATTTTTTAAGGGATTTTAAATACAGATATTAAATGGGTCGCAGTCACAGGGTCAAGTTTTCCACACATCTTGCCGTAGCATAAATCTCTCACAATACCTGACTGATTTATTTAAATTGTTTTAATTTTTTTGCTTACATATACTTTGTTACTGTGATGAAGCAGGCTTTGGCTTTTAACAGACATTTATGCTTTATTTACATAATAAACATTTATGTTAATCTTTTCATAACATTTTTAAAAAGAAAATGTACTTTTACAATAATAGATTTTCCTAATATAGACGATTATGACATTACTAATGATGTTTGGATAATCCAGAGCAGCCTACCATAAATATCATAATAATCATGCTTTATGTAACATGATACATTACCATCTGATAATGTGTCCTACCATCACTGCGCTTTGGTACTGGCACAAACTTTTCTGAGGGTTAATAAACAAAATTCAGTGAGCACAACACGATCCCTTTCAATGTAAAGCTTCCTGACATAAATTTGATTTACGCTTCTCTTTCCTGGACAATGACTGTTTATATTGTCTGTTGTTGCTCTGCCGAGAATGCAGTGTTATCAACTAATAACACAACAGCCCCATTTGCTCTCTCAAATCTAATGCTGGTTTGCTGTGAAGCGTTCTGGTGATAGATCAGTGAATATTACCTAGCCATCAGTGCATATATGGTCTGGTTTAAAATTAAACTAAAATACAAAATGTACAAGAAAAGTGAGCCTACTCAGCCTGTCCAGTGTGTGTTAGGTACAGCGCCACTGGTTCACATTAAGGACAGTGACTAATGCCTAGGCACGCAAATTAGGAAAATGACACTGGGACATGCCTGATACAGATATGGTTAAAAAGAGATCTATAGAGCTATTTCCCAGGTGGATACAGTAAACAAAGCACCTCACTTTGAAACTAGCAGCATTCATATTTAATCAATTAAACCATAGACCTTTGAAGTGTAAGCTACAATATCTTAATTTTAAAAGATGGTTATGTCCAAAGAATAAAGTCTATCAAGGCTGTCTGACATTAAGCCTCTTAGCCAACCAAATATACATAAAATTTTGGTGGCCAGCCCAAACAACGAATGGCTGGGTGGCTTGCTCTAACCAATCACATACCACTCCGCCTAAAGTCAGCTGGATAGCCAAAATCCTGTTGCTCAGCGGAGGGACCCTCCAGCTGCATAGGTTCAGGATCAGGTGATGCTATGGTGGCAGGAGGGACAACGGCTGGAGACCTCCCAAATTCAGGCAGAGAGGTGTGGGTACAGCGATGCAGCTTCAGCGTTTGTCAAGGCAAAAAAAGCTGGCTCAACAAGATTATCTGGGCGCGTAGGTGGATCCCTGAGATAGGGTCTCCCTTTTGATGTCTCCAGAAAGACCCTCCAGAAAGCGCAGTGATAAGGGCCTACCTCGTTCTTCTGACAAGTGGCCGCTAAGGTGCAGAACCTGGCCGAAGTGACATCAGAAGGCAGGGGCCTCATGCCCATAGACTCAGCGGTTCTTCTTGAACCTCGAGAAACTTTCATAGCGGCTTGCCTCCCCACAAGGCTGCTCTGCCAGTCACTTGCAGCGTGCCCAGCTAAGAAGAGGAAGCACAAAATCAACTCCTGAGCGGTCTTCAGCAACATTCTGCAATGCATACATGGCAGCCGCAAGGACAGGATGAGGTTTAGCAGAAAGGCGAATAGATCATCAAGCAGAGGTTTAGGCAGACTGACATCTAACATAATAATCTGGAAATATTGATGGTGTTTTATGGTGTTAAATCTCCTACACCTTCTACCTTAATTTGTTTATTCTCAGGTTAGGTAAATGGTAAATCTGTTCTATCTCATATGAATATGAATTTTCATACTTACAAAATAGATCAGAGAAGACTTATCATGGTCTGTTCTGCTCTACTTATAATAATGTATAGTTTTATTATATATATAGTTTAAATACATTACAAATAAAATGCTAATATAAAAACAGTAATATATAGTCTGCAAGCTCTCTTGTTCAGAGGCATCAATTGCAAGATCTCCAAAATTACAGGTTGCCACTCAGAACCAGCATTTGATTTACTTCAGCATGGAACACACCCAAATCCAAGCCTTTATTCTGCGATCTTCATCTCTATCTGGAGCAGTGAGACTAGTGACCGTAAAACAGTGAAGCCCAAGTTTAACTGATGCATTCATTACAAACTCAAATGTTGGTAGCTTCAAACAACAGGTTTTATGGCAGTAAACTCAAATGCTCATCGGCTCTACACCTACATTATCTACAGATTACAGCATGCCATGTTTCTGGTTAGGTGTATCTGAATGATGTTTGCAAGATCTGCATAAATTCATGGTGAGAAGGATCGACCAATTTCAGAAGGTGCATCCTAAGATTATTTGAAGAGGTATAATATTGATAAAACCAAGTATATCCAAGCGTTTGATGCAGAGATTGAACCTTACAAACATTTTTTTAATAAATAGCTGTATTTACCTGTTTTTAGTACAGTCACAACTAACAAGTTAGAGATTTTCTGCTTTCTGAACATCTTTTTGATAGGCATCAACTTGACACTGGTACTGTCCTTCTTGTTTCTTGCTGACTCTTGGAATCATGAGAATAAAACGAGTCTCTGTCGGTTGAGCTCGAATAGACAGCTGGTAGTTTCTCTGATCTGCTGTCCAGGTCATTTCTCAGTGTGGCGTATGGATAAAGCGTTTGTTTGAACAGTTGAATTGCGAGGCTGAAACATCCAGCGTACAGCCAAAGTCACGCTTTAGGCCCTCTGACTGTGCATAGCAGCTCTACTGGAGAATCTATTGGCACACTTTTGTTGTCACGACTTTTAAGCTCATCCTCATTAGAGATTCTGAAAAGAAACATATTCAGTGATTATTTAAAATTCAGTATCAGTAACAGCAGCAATTTGAGCAAAGTAATGGCAAAAAACATCTTGGCTGGAACGCCTTGACGTTTTCTCTGATATTGAGAATAATTTGTGATTATATTGTAATCTTACCAACAGAATTCACTGGAATGGCTTTTGCTGAGATTGAGGAGTTGGCTTTCTTCATCTCTCCATTGCTCTGTACTGTCCATTCAGACACAATCATGTAATACGAATACGGTCACGCACAATATATGATCATTCAAGCATGAATTCGAAGTGCACATGCTTAAAAATGCTATAATTTATGATTTTGTAGGATTTTTGTAATGGTAGGATTAAGTGTAGTCATTAGTATGAATTACATCCAGTACAATGTTGCAATTATAGTGAGATGGGTGTAAAAAGTCCACTACTGCATTTAAACAAATGACACATTTTTATTGGTAATGACATTCATAACGTCATTTCATGATGACAGATTTGGCCATAACCTGACACTGTCCTTATTTTTTTGCCTGCTGGAGGCGCTTAACTGTAATGTTATGTAAATAGAGGTCATATATGGTACTTGCAAATTACCTATAGGGTTGTTTTTTGTTGGAGGACAGGCTGGAAAATGTATTAACAATATGACAATCAGTGATTGAACAATATACATTTTTCAATGGCAATCACTAGCATCTAGTTAACCAGTGACTAATGGCTGATAGTTGTGTTTGTATAATTATAGTTTATTATTGATTACCTTCTTTTGGAATACATGGTGATGTGAATGAACAGCCTGATCTCATGGCAGATTTGTATATATATTTCACTAGGTGGCTAATTCATATGAGCCTCACTCATATAAATTCTTACGATTTGTGCAATAAATCGTACATATTTAAGAGTTGCCAGTTTAAAAATACATATATGAATTGGTCAGAGATAACATTGGAATAGATAATTGCAGATGGATTTCTCTTTCCAATAATCTCAAATTGCCCAAATCATCTCATTAATCACCAAAACACCATCTAATTACTACCAACTTAAAATACCTTACCATTAAGCTCCTCCTCCATCAAATCATTGATCCTCAAGAAGACTGAAGATCCTGACAACCTTTGAATCTCATTATCTTTATTTATTTACCCTATCAGAGAGAACATTCTGTAGGGGAAGTTTGGGTCATATTTACATCAGTATTTGCTTTCTTGAGAATGAATTGAAAATCCTGCAGTCGTGAGCCTTTAAACACTAACATTAGAGTATATAGAGATGGGATATCCTTTTGCTCTATACAGAGGACCTTTCTGGATCTGGACAGACAGCTGACTGGCTGCACAGGTCTGTGTGGAGAGAAAAAGACAGGAAAATCACAAAGAGATGTTTAACACACAAAAAAACATACTGTCATCATTTTCTCACCCTAAAAAAGTACATAAACACTATATAACTTAACTTATATTTTTTTAATTTACACTTCTTTGCTGAATGACAACTGGAGACATCAAATCAAAATAAATAAATATGGCTCCTGCACTGAAGGTTGAATGTCCGTTAATGGGTTCATTGGCACTCCAGCAGATGAAAAATCATCAGTGTCCAAAACGTATATCTCTTGCAGAGAAAATACCTCAAGGTTTCCGGAGTATTCTTGTGAATCAGTTCAATCTTACCCAAATGCAGGAGTCCAATGAGACAAAAAATAGTAGAAAGTTCCACTTTTGGCACTATAAGTCTACCATCCTTAAACAGATCAATCATTTTGCTTTCCATTCTCATTTCTAAGTTATCACAGGTTTTTTTTTACTAGGAGTGCCTAAACCTTATATATGTTCTCTGAAGCAAGTGACTTGACAAATCAAATAAAAGAGGAAACAGGATAAATATGAGTTTCATGATGTCTCATGTTTTTGTATTATATCTTAACAAGTATATAAACTATATAATTGGAAACCCAGACTGAAAATGTAACCTACCTATTTTACTTACTTGCTTACTATTTTTGCCTTGTTTGAATATTGCATTTACAACTGAATTCTTGATTTACAGCTATACCATTCATTTGAAAAAGATTACAGTAATTTGATTACATTTTTAGATTAGCCCTAAAGCCAGTCAAGCACCTGCTAATGCCATGATACAGATGTAACATCTCAGTTCCCCTCCCGACTCTTTGTCCACAGCCTTGTCTCTACCTATGCTAATGAACGCCTTAGCACTAGATCTGGCCCCAGTCTCCAGCCACATCAGGAACCAAATTCTGGCAGGTGAAGATATTGATTTTATTCACTCCCTTGCTTCTGTTTCTCTACCATCAGCAGATCGCCAAATTGATTGTGGTGAATTTGCAGTTACCCTAAAAAAGAAAAAAAACCCACCTCTACAATCATTTACGCATCTTATTATTTTTCCAAATTTACTATTGCCTTTATCCGTTACTCAGAAATCATCTGTTCAGTCTTCTCACTTTTAGAAGATGTGAGCTCAGTGATTATCTCACAATTATCATGCTCGCAGCACTCATGTGGATGCTCTCATTTCTACACATACCACAAGCTGTTCTCAGCTAAATGCACCATCTGAGTGGCCCAGTGGAATCAGCGGGACACTTTGGACACCAAACTGCACAACCGTATTTTTAGGTTGCTGCAACATTTCATGTGCCATCTGCTGCTCCATCACCCATTCCACTATAACATGTCCTTTCGCAACCCGCCTTCGATTCCTCCCCTTCCCGAAACATCCCAACCCCAAATCCAGCACCTACAACCCACACTTTCCCAGCACCTCAACCAACTCTCTCTACCAGTTCTGACTGACATCTGCCTCTCATTTTTCTCTTGCAGCCAGGTCTGCACCAATTTAAACCCAGGAAGATGCTCAAGACAACGCTGCTGCTTCATGCATATTTGCAATTCTTGTGCAGCGCTCTTACATCTGATCTGCCCAAAAATGTTTCAAAAATCTGCCAATAAAAATGATAAACAGTATTTGTTGACTCCTGTAACTGTTTCTCGCTTGTCTGCTGAAGTGCTACATTATCCCGACCCAATTTTTCTGGGAATATCTACTGTAGGGTCTCTTACATGGCTTTCATCCGGTGTTAAAATCTCTCTTCTGAAAGCTTTATTTCCCCTCATCTCCAATCTGCTCTAATGTAGCCTGAAATAGAATACATTTTAATTTTAAATTTCAGAATCGGGCCATTTTCTCTGCCTCCATTTAACATTTTCTGTGTTAGACCCATAGCTACCAGAAAATTGTCTAGTAAAAACGCCTCATAATTAATCTCTGGGCACGCAAAACTCACAGTTACCGAGGCAGTTAACAGCCTCATCACGTTCGTATGCAGAAGCAGCCCTAAAATTTTCAACATATTGTCAGAAGCCATCTGCTAGATCTTCTCCAACAATTACGCTCGTACACTACCTAGTCCTTCTTTCAGATGATTTTTTTATCATCTCGCCCCTAACTCCATCCCAGCCGAACACATTTTACTACACAAAAAGTCTTCACAGAGCTCGAGATTCACCTTGCTCAAGACAAAACCTCAGGCCCAAACACTTCTATTGAATTTTTAGAAATTAACCTAGATTCTCTACCCAAAGAAAAACCTGATAGAACGATTTTGGTAGCTTCCACCCTATTAACCAACCCAAGCTGCTCCAAATGCAAACTACTTACTGTTCTAGGCCATTTAAATTTCCAAGGCCACCTTTTTTTTATCTCACCTCCTCTCTCTTGTGTCCTCTACTGACCTAGTGTACCAAATATTTATAAGCAGCTCATGTCACAACGAGTTCAGGTTGTGGATATACTTCCTTAATCAGTGGAACGGCTTATTTTTCTTTTACAGTGACCTGATCTCTTTTCCAGTTGATATCCAATTATTTACAGATGCTGCACCCTCCAACAGTTTTGGAGGATTTTATCAAAACCACTGGTTCACATGGCCCTCCCAGATGTTACAGTTACCTCCAGACACTAACACCAGCAATGTTTTTGAGCTATACCCTATAGTCGTGGGGCCTTCTTGTGGGAAAAAGAATGATTCGCCACAGGTATCATTATACACTGTGACAACAAGGTTACCATGCACTGCATTAATAAGGGCTGTTCTTATTCCCCTTGCTTCATTGACTCTGCTATGAAGCTTAACTTTGATCTCGACTTGTTTAGTTTATCATGACTGCAAAACATATTCCCAGGTCAAAAACAAATAGCTGACTCTCTTTCTCATTTTAACAGATCCACTTCCAACCCTAATTCCTCCTTACTCAGAGCTGATATTCCTTAAATCATCCTCTGAGACCCTATTCAAAGTCCCCCTTCCCCCTCCAAGCAGTTTCCCCAGAACCCTGCAATCCTATCTAAGAGCATGGAAAAACTTCAAAGCATTCCATTCGGCCTGCTGTTCCCAGATTTTCCCAGCTCTCTATCACCTTAATGCATATCTCATCTATCTCAACATTAACAAAAACCTCCAAGTCTGCACCATCAAAAGCTACCTAAGTCGTATCCAGTTTTTTCACAACCTCATATTTGGTTCACCCTCACCTCAAATACCCAATTCTGAAACGCCCTTCTAATCAAAGGTATACAAAGAGCCCATCCCACCCATCTAGACACCAGGCAACCCATAACCTCAAAAATCCTAACCAAATGCATTTACACACTCCGCAGAGGTTACCATTCTAGCTTTTTTCCACGTTCATAGATCCTCTAAGCTCACTATAACTTCCAGCTTCAATCCAAACATCCATCCTGCTATTTCAGACCTAGCGGTTCTGGATAACGAAGCTATGTCATTTTTCATAAAGCAAAGCAAGACAGATCAGACAAAGGCCAATCCATTTACATCTTCAATCACCTATACTCCCATACCAAGCTCTTCTGGCCTTCCTTGAACTCATCAAGTCAAAGTCCAAATCCCCTTCTGACCTTCTTTTCATAGATGACTCTAACCTCCCAGTCACTTGTTTTTGGTTCCAAAAAGCATATCAAGTCAAGTTCTCCTTCTTTCTGGTATCCCAGCAAATAACCTTTGCAGCAAATTCAGCAAAACGTCAAACATGAGCTTGGAGCCCTAAAATATCATTACATTTAATCAACGGAAAAAAATTTGAATTATTTTTGTGTGAATATCATTCATTCATTAATTTCCAATGTAATGTAAAGTATTCTAAAATACCAATGTGGTACGTCAAATACCAATCTAAGAGCTCTACAGCAAAGAGGTTCTCAGGTACAGAAAGTGAAAAAAAGATGTAATTTGTCGCCTTGGAGTTCTAAGGTTCTATCTGACATTTTTGTCAAAATAGAGTTATTCACATATTCTTATACTGAGACATCTCATTTACATTATGCAGTGTTTCTTTTGTGTACATTTTATGCTTTTTTTAAAAAACAAAGAGGGTTCTATCTACACAAGTCTCTGAAATGCAAAAAAAAAAAATTTGAAGCTCAATATCATAAAACTGCTCAGAATTCAGAAAGAGCCTTATACTCCTAAAGGCGACATCTTAGGTCAGACACTAGACAAAGCTGATAGCCTATTTCATTCACTTAAACGTAAGGGATGGAGTCTTCTTGTCTGTGGTTATCTGAAATTGTAAAATACTGAAATGAAAAATACTTACAGAAAGCAATTCATGCATATGTCTTACAAAAAAACAAAAACATGTGGTCTCAACCATTTTAGGCAGAGACTACAGAGGACTGAGCAGCTCTTCACCACACACTGAAAACAACAACTCAACACTAATGTTATCAATCATTTCAGCCCACACAGGAAAGAATTTAAAACTTTAGCATTTAGAATGTTATACTCTGTTGTTCAAATATTCAAAACTACTCTAAATTATATAGTTATACTTTGATATGGAGATGAAGGAAATGATCATATCTGTGAAATAATATAAATGAGGAATGGCTTTCTCTTGTGTGTTATTTTTAGGATGCCCTCTTGTGGCTCAAACCAGTTTAAAAACAGTACTAAGCTGATTACTAAATTAATAAATGAATGAACATTCATAAATTGATAAATATATTCATAAATTCTTTGGTTTCTCTGCTGCCACTGTTGTTTTCAAATCCTTTTATCGCATTTGAGATTTAAAGTCAGCAAACCACAAGACAAGCAGGGGCGCCTAAATCAAAACAAACATTTTATTGCTGTTTCTAAAGATAACCCCACTCAGCAACACTTTATTTTAAGGTGCCTTTAATAAAAGTAATTACCTAGTAATTACTTAGTAGTAGCAAATGGTACTTACATAAAACAATATATACTTGCCATGTTATGGAACTGTTTGTACTTATAGTTTGTAATTATGTAGATGTAAAAGGAGGCTATTGTTACACATTTATTACAGATTGAGTACAATGGCTACTACTGAGTACCTAATTAGGTAATTATTGTATTATGACACCATAAAATAACTCTTCACATTATACATTTTACATAAACAAAAAATGTAACATTTATGTAACATATTACCATCTAATACTGTATCTTATGTATTTTTGTACTTTTAGTGTAAAGCCGACTGAGAGACATTGGATCTTCAGTTTTTCCTGACTATGACTGTTTATAGACCGTTTCAACGGTCGCTATAGTGCCTGGCCTGAAGTGAACTTCTGGTCTGGCTAGCGCCATCAAGCTACAAACGCAGCTAATAAAGAGTAATGGAGTTAGTCTCAGGTTATTGTGCTGTGGGATGCGTTTTCCCATACATTTTTATTTGGCGGCCTGCCATGATATCAAAACTGACAGAATTACCCAAAAGGCTGAGTTGAATAAACACATATAAAACGTTTTTATATCACTGAATTTCTGAAAGAAGACTGCCGTTTTATTTCAATCTTGCATGTAAGGAAGCGTTTGTAGGCTCAGTGCTGCTTTACAGAGATGTCTACAGCCGTTACTGGGAAATCCAGTTTCTCATGCTTAAAGCACCTCCTGCTGGCAGAGAATGAATTCGAATTTTTAAAATAATGTGTTATTAATTCCATTGCGATATCTACTGGAAGTTAGGTTACGCCACAAAAGCATGCATGTACGCGAGTGCGCAGTAACGTTTGTTTATGTTGCTGTCATTGAAACAGTCTATATTGCTGTTATTGCCATGGCAAGAATGCAGTGTTATCAACCAATAACTCATCAGCCCCTTTTGCTCTCTCAAATCTAATTCTGGCTTGCCAAGCGTTCTATGATAGCGTTTCTTACCTAGCCATCAGTGTATATATGGTCTGGGTTGAGGAGTCAAACCAAATTTCACAAAGATGTACAAGACAGGAAATAAGCCTTCTCAGACTAAAGCTTCTTGTTAAGGCAAAAAGCCCCACTGGTTCACATAGAACTAGATAGTCAGGATTATAAGGAATCGCCAAAATCTCTTTAATTCATCCAAGTGCAGGTCCTATCTCTTTGTCTTGGGAAACATAAAATTCTCCCAAACTGTTAAAATAAAATGATTAAATTTCATATTTGAAATCACCAATGAAATCTGACAACAATTGTGCAAAAATTGGCGACTTTTGCTGAAATAGCATTAAAGAAGCTTATTTCTCAGGCGAGATCAGCCAGTACGCATGCACAGTCCTAGGTGGGCGTCTCCAAATGCTCACTATTTCTATAGCAACCGGAACTTCTAGCGGCAGATGCAGTGGCGCGCTGACTTCCCAGATCAGCAATTGGCTATTTTTATTTAGAAGGCGGGGCTTCTTGTGATTGATCACCCTTTCAAACGTTGCATTTTCCCCATTCAAAACTATACTTGTGACAGGTCTTGGGTATTCTGTTATCTTTGGGATAGCGATGAATGCCTAGGCTTGCAAATTAAGAAAATGAAACCATCTCTGTAAAAGGGCATAGCTCAGTGTCAAAGGTCAAACCTCCTCAAGGCCTTTTGGGTGCTTAAAGACCTTGTAATTTGTTTAACAAGTTCTGATGCTCTAGAAACAAACTGAAATCACACAATGACCTGGATAACTAAGAACCTTCATAAGCTTTCAAAAGCGGACAGTAAATCCCATGCTGAGACTTGTTGAGAGAAGGTTACAATGAAGTAATTTAGTGTCTAACATTAATGCTTTAGAGGAAAGGAGGCTAGAGTAAATATCTAAAGAAAAGCTGTTGTAGAATATTTAGAGACATGTCTAGGACAGTTTAGATTTCAACAAAGGGACCTACTCAATATCTTCAAGACAGGAAACTGGGAAACTAAACTAGAATCAAATGCTTCACAAAGTTTCAAATATCAATAATTGTGTAATTGACAAAGAAAAAGCAGCATTAATAAATGGTTAGCTAAAGAGTGCAAAAATTTGCTAAAACTGTTATATACATGAGAGTCTTCCACAATTTAATACTCTTCAAAAGATAAAACATATCATATTTGTGCTTACATTCATTGCAAACAGACCAAATCAAGAGGGAAAATTATCAGTGTATAACTTACACTTTTAGAAAGAAAATTTCATAAGAACTGCTTGAAACGGACTTATACGGTGGGCTTTTTCCTTGAAAGAAAAACATCTGCATAAGAAACTTTCCATTTAACATTCTGGATGGTTCTGGATAACTAAAGTACTTGAATACACATCATTATATTATTTTATACATTTAAATATCTATATTGATTTTACAAATTAAAAAAAAAAAAAACTGCTTTTGAAACTTCTGGACTAGTTAATTTTATATATTTAATAACAGTAGTAATTTTGTCTAAAAACAAGCAGAACCAAGAAATATCTTAACCTATCTGGGGCAACAAAGGCGTTCAAGTCAAAGAAGTTAAATGAAAGTAAAAAAACTGTGAAGCATCAGTTGAGAGGAATGTTAATAAATATGACTGCAACTTTATGTATATAAAACACATCTTCATTAAATAATGCGACAAAAAACCCTGTTAGGGGACAACTCAACAGATGTGGGAAAAACAGAAATCTCAGATTAGCACACTTATATATATATATTTTTTTATTTATTATTGAGAAATAATGTTTTCTTGGTTTGCTATTGAGAACTAGTAATGTCAGTCATTGAATAACAAAACAGAAAAAATACTTATTAAGAGAGATGGTAAAAGCGCATAAAATTTCACACAACTAAAAATAAAAAAGGAATAATTCTTTGAAAAAAAACATCCATTTAATAATATCCATAAATGAACTACAATAAAACATCTTGGTGAAATTCCTTTTGACATTTGTCTATAAATGAGGCTCTGCATAGCTCTCTCACTCTGAGATACAGTAAAACGCTCATAACAACAGTTTCCCTTCTCAGAAATACTTATCTGACCACGTTGTGGATAAAGAGAGCATTTGTACAAAAGATCTACAATAATAACGTCAGTGCGGGTCAGTTGTGTCAGTATAATGAGTGCTTTCTGACAAAAATGCAGGTTTGGGAAACTGGAACCAGCAAAAAGAGTGAGGAATGAGTTAATGCCAACAGTGTGGATATCAGTTATCAGGGCCTTTGAAATGCCTGACAAGCGATCTTTAAAGCAGGCCGCTTAAAGCCAAGCCACGGACTGACAGCCTGTTTGGTCCGTTCCCTCGAGTGGTCACTTCTGGATCTGAGAATGATGCGGTGCAGCCTTGAAGCACTCATCCATCAGCCATATATCCTTTTGCCTGTGGTCAGTCATATTAGGTTCCCTACTGTTGCGAGCATAACTCTGACAGGCAGGCAGGGTGGGGGGCACGGCGGATGTCCGCCGACGATGTGACAATCAAAGCCTCTGGGACTGCAGCGGTTTAAAAGGTCAATCTAAAATTGGAGTTTGTGCCACACTCACAACAGACAAGTTCTTGGCTCTTTAGAGTCCTTTCTATTAAATGCTATAAAATCATCATAATCAGCCGTAAAAACTGTAACATTGCTGGTTTGGGCCATTGTGCAGCTCCAAATTTGCACTCAACAAAATTTTTCATTCCTGGTGCTCTCATCCCATCAGCAGTCAGGGGAAAAAAACAAAACAAATAAACATTGGATGTGGCCGTCAGGGCTCTATTCCTGAGAATAATAAGTGTATTATTGCATCCCAAGTGGGAATATGGAGCTGTCAATTGGAGTGGCTCAATCCTCAGAGTGCACATAGTCAGGTTCTCCATCTCTTATTAAACAATGTACATATCCATATTCTGTCCCAAAGCATAATACATCAAGTCGGTCGAAGTGGTTTGGGCAGGATCACAGCAGTGCAAAAGGGGACTGGTTTAATCCATCTCTAGGTCAATAAGCTTGTTACGGGGACGGGGCGTGTGTATGGGGTTCCTGGAGAAACAGCAGTGAGCAACAGCAAGACCCAGCAGCACAGAGAGAACACCGGCGATCACAGCAGCAGCCAAGCCGTATCCCACTGGCATCTTCAAGGATTCCCACACTGCGGAAAAACAAACTGAATGATCACTGTCAATCATAAAGACACCAGATAAAAAAAAAAGAAAAAAAGTTGTGGGAAGCAAAGTTTGGGAAGAGCAGCTGGGGATGTTGATTTCAGAAGAGTTCCCGTAGACATAAACGGTGAAGAGAGCATATGAAGTCACAAGCACTTTTAGGACCTTTAATTTGTGACAGAAAAATACAACCTTCCAGAACTCTCCATCCCAGATGGTCCTTGCTTTATCTTGAAATGTTTTAATAGCCAGTCTTTTCCGGGAGGGCCACTTTTATGCAGAGCTTAGCTCCACCACGATTACCTGCACGTTTCTAGTGATCCCGAAAACCTTGATTAGCTGGTTCAGGTGTGTTTAATTGGAGCTTAAGCTAAACTCTGACAGAAGGTGGCCCTCCAGGAGAGCAGAAGGCTACACTTTATTTTGATAGTTCACTAGACATTCTACTAACTATACTAAGTAACTTTGTAACTGCATGTTAACCAATTTCTACTTAATTTGTAACAACATGTCTACTAACTCTCAGAGTAGACTATGGGTAGGTTTAGGATTAGTAGAATAAGCTTCTGATCGTCAGTATGTTGTGTACCCATCAAAATAAAGTGTTAGAAGATATTAAGCAGGCAGTCTACTAATGACTGCTAGTTGATATGTATTTGTAAATTTGCGTACTTTTAGTAGAATGTATAAAGTGGACTGAGGACCCTTGGTCCATAAGCGATATTACTAGTCATTACTAAAGTCTTTTGCAAGACACAAACTAATAAAATGTATTTATTTAATGATAATGGAGTGCAGAAAGTTTTACTTGCTTGTTTGTGACAAAAGCATCAATTCACTCTTATCCCAATTTATCTAAAAGGCAACACGAAAACAGCCTGTACCAATCTCTATGACTTTAATAACTTTAATTCTAGGGGACTGATTGAACATCCAGTCATAATTCTCATTCTCACCATGGTCCCATCAACATGAGCCCAACAAGAGGACAACACCAAACAAACCAGCCCGATCGTCAGCTTGGAGTATCCAGGCCCTTAAGCAGAGGTCTCCATCCCTGCTCCCAGAGAGCTACCATCCTGCAGACTTCAGTTCCAGCCCTGCTCCAATACACATTCCTGGGATTATAAAGCAACCCCGATAACACACTGATTAGCTGGTTCAGGTGTGCTTAAATGGAGTTGGAGGCAAAATCTGCAGAACGGTGACTCTACAGAAGCAGGACTTGAAACTACTAAAGTTACACTTTCAGAGAAGTTTTCCAGGCTTGCTTTGTTTTTCTCATGTATATGGAACTGGACTTTAACAATTCCCACCCTAGACACAACCAGGATTCTTACATTCTGTTTTGACTGATAGAAATGTTGAAGCCGAGGCTAGGTCCTTCTCCTTGTTCCAGGCACCAGTAGCAGGAGACAGGAGCCAAGGTGTGGCGGTACAGTAGTATTCTCCCACATCTCTATCCTGAATCTTGTGCAAGCTCAGGACAAACGTGTGTCGGTCAGTGCGCTCCAGACTGGTGTCATTGGAGCCGGTCTTCTTTACCACTCCCCAGCGGTCCATACTGATGAGAGGCTGGACTCCGTTATCTAAAGCCTGGTGTGTGTTCTGGAACCAGCGTACATCAAATGCCATATCACCTGTGGAACGGACAGAGTAAAACTACTTAAGCCAGCATGAAATCAAAATGGACATTTAAACAACTTCTGTTTCACAGTCTAATCAAGTGTTGCTCTACAATCCTGTTTCACTCAAAAATTGATAAATGTCTGATTATAGAAAGTAAATGGGTTTTAGGTGGTATTGAACACTGACTTTATTCATGAGAGGTAATTTCATCTGAATGTTAAAGTGGATTGTTCATAAGCGATCCGTTGCAACACAAACAGCCGAGATGTTGCTGCGGCTTATTCAAGCATGTGTGTGCCATAACCACAAGGGTATTCAAGTAGTGTATGAAAAGAAAACAAAGCTAAACTGTGTCTTTCAAGTGGCTTAATACCAAATACACTCCCTGATGATCCAGAGCGAGGCAGCAGCAGTCTGACAGACTCAGGCAGGTCTCTGCATGCAGCCCTCACTGCTATGTGTGGAATCTCAATGAAGGCCATTGGGTAATCAGAAACTGACAACCATGAGCGCAGCTCAAGCCCACCACAATTCACCACAGCATTCTGATACTCATCAAGTAAAAACCAAGACTTCATCTCATAGCAGAATCCCATGTGAACAGCATACGGCTTATGATTCTTAAAGTGCATGGATCGTCATATTTATTTATGAGTTTGTGACATTTTGGTGAAAAACTGTTTTAGCTATTTCTTCTCTCTTTTTTTTTTTTTACAGTATATACAGATTGTCTCTGACATGGCTTACATTTTTTTCATTTTTTTTATGTATATATACCTTACAAATATTTATCATGGTTTGGCAAGAAATGTCTTTCTAAAACCACATTTCAACTACGGTAAAAACGTACAGCATTTTTTATTTCTGTGAAGCAAGGCTGAATTTTCAGCATCCTTACTCCAGTCTTCAGTGTCACATCCTTCAGAAATAATTCTAATATGCCGATTTCGTGCTCAGATTAACTTCTTAGAATTGGCAGTGTTATAAACAGTTGTGCTGCTTAACATTTTTAGTGGAAACCATTATACATTTGACACTGTGGCCCTGAACAGCTTTATATACACACATCCTTTCATAAGTAGATGAGGAATGACAGGTCCCGACTAGCACTTCCGAGGCCGAAGTGGACAAAAAGCACAAAGGCTGTTGATTCCTCCTCACATTTGCTGGATGATCTTTATGCTGTCTGTGGTGATTAATTACTCAGTGTTTTGCAGCTGTAGATATCGAATTGAGGCAGTACAGTTATGAACTATGAGAGAGAGAGAGAGAGAGAGAGAGAGAGAGAGAGAGAGAGAAAAGTGATCCTCACACTACTCGGTGTTACTTTTTAACCAGTGAATTACAGTAACTTAAAAGAATTGATATGACAATATGATGATTGATGCTTATAATATGAAGCCGAAATACAGCTTCATTTTATAATCTCAATCCTAAAAAAAATTAAATAAAATGAAATGAAAGTTTAAATGAAGATCAGATAACAAAAGTCAGGCGGAGCATTCACAAAATTGCTATCAAGTTAGTATTTATCATTTATCAAACAATTAGCCAGTGGAAAAAAAGAGGATATTATTATGACGACAGTGAACACATATCCCATTGTTTTACAGTGGCCTCCCAAATGTAAATCCCTAAATTGAAATAGTGCCTTCAGCCTATGAAATGTTTTGTGTAGGACTTAACACACTGGATGCTGTTAAACTGCACAGGCGTTTTCTATGAACCTGAGATCATAAGGAGCCTTAAGGGAGCAGCGCTGCGCTCATTCTCAACCACTGTGAACAACAACTAGGCCAAAATTAGCCTTAAAACAAGGAAATGTTCTTTCTGCTCTAATCGAGCCCAAAATAAAAGAAGAAACCCTCTCCGAACTCATGAGTAACTTTGACGGTACTCATGGGTACTTTCATCTTCCGGCCTTCCGCTGCCTTTCAGCTGAAGCACATGTTCTTGGCTGCATTACTTGAGTACATTAGTCAGCCTGTGTGCAAGAACAAGCAATGTAGACATTAAGATTTATGAATTAAATGAAAAATTAAACATTGTAATGTGATTTCACAATACAATGCTGAAGAGGAACAGTTCATTCAAATGTAGGTGAACATTTCATTTCCAACTCGTATTCTTTTTTTTTTTGTCATGGCAGATAGGTCGCACAAAAATGACATTTCTAGCATTATTTACTTACCCTCATGTTGTTCCAAAACTGTACATCTTTATTTCTTCTGTAGAACATTAAAGATGATAAACGGTATTCAGTGTTTAACTGAAAATGGAAGTCATTGGGGTGTTTGATTCCCAGTGGTTTGGAACAACATTCGGATGAGTAAATGATGACAATATTAAGCATAAGCAAAACTTGTTAAAGCTTTGGAATATAGTGAATGGGTTGTGTGGAAAATATGACATCGAACTAAGTGTGAGTACATGATGACTGAATTTTCTTTCTTAGGTCAACTATCCTTTAATAGGAAAATTCTCAGTGACATACCGTCTATTGCTGCTTGACTCCCTGAGGATTACTCTTAGAGAAACACAATAGAAACAGAAACTTCTCTTCCTTCAGGGCGGTAATCTTTTAAAAAACGAACAATAAAGCAGCACAAAAACATCTCTTGTTTCTCTATACTGTATTTTGAAAAGAGAAGTGTGAACATTGTGCCGACATGTATCTATGACTACAGCATGTGTGTGCCTGCCTGTGGCTACAGACCGATGAGGGAGCGTTTTACGTCGTGTTCTGAGTATTACCCAACATTCAACCACGAGTGTGCAACATTTCTGACTGATACCATCACAGCAGGCTGAGCAAGATATGTGACCAACTGCAGCACACAGCTCTGAATCACTAGGATCACTAAAACAAGGAAACATCCAACCACTCACATCTAACACACGGCCTCTCCACTCCAAATCACGTTTTTTAATTCCATTCTACAGAGTTTGAGCGAAAATGCCAAGAGGCTAACTTTACAAAAACTATGTCTGCTCAGCTGCCTCAATTGTAAAGTTATTACGTTTTCGTAAAACTGCGAAATGCTCATAACTGAGTATACAGTATTTGTGAGTAACTACTAAGCAACACGCAGAAAATGATTCAGGAAGAAAAAAAGACGCTTTGTCACTCCAGTACAGGATGTGAGTCAGGGGGTAAAGCTCAGGTGATAATCTCCAACTGGTTGAGATTAGTTTATAGGCTAATATCAACTGAGAATAACCACGAAACACACCCACATGAACAACAGCACACGCCTTTGAAGAAAATGAAGACTGAAGGAAACAAACTGAATTTAGATACCTTAAGTTAAGTTAAACGTTGATATTGCTGTTAAAACATGCCACCCAAGACAGCCTACAAGGTCAGACTGGTCTAAGGCAAAAAACTGAGCAGGAACGAAAAGACACTAAAATAACTGGTGAAAAGCTAAAGTGTTTTACAAAAAACCTTTAAATAATTAAAATACCTAAGAAAGCACTTGGTTACTTCTGAGATTCTGTTCCTTTTATACATCAGATTGTGACATGAAATGGACTGGGAGATTGAAGTTCACTGGGGATGAATCTCTTATCTGTTAAGATGGAACGTCAAATATTTTAATATATTTCCCTCCAAATTCTGCACATTTCTTCAATGTGTCAAAAAATAAATATATAGTGATCTTGAAAAGCATTAGGACATAAACCACAGTTAAAAAGGAATGAATGCCAGTGGATTAGATAAAATCACCAAATTATTTAACGTAAAATAAAGTTTGAAAGATTTGAAATTGCAAAAGGAGAAAAACTTCAGTGGCATTTATTTAAATGTTTAGAAATTAATTTATCTTAATCCTTCTATAAACTATGTTATATATATATAAAAAAATATAGACAGTAGACAAGCAGCACTTGCCAGTGTTCGGTGACGCTTCCAGGATGGATACGATGCACTTCATTTGGACTGTGTCCCCCGGCAACACATTGTTTGCGTCTGAATGAATGGATATGTTGAACACTGGGCCTGCATGAGAAAGTTTTGAAAGTCAACTTTATGTCGAAAACTTAAAATTTTTTAAATATTACAAAAAATTTAATCAAACCTCAATAGTGGCAACAATGAACAGTCTGAATTTGTTATTACTGAAATTTCATTATATACCTAGAAACAATTTAATATTTTAGCACTTCTGGTTCCATTTTCCTGAAGTTGGGCTTTTGGTTAAAAGCCTAAAATAAAGTCTGCAGTGAACACAAGTTCAAGATATTTTCATGCTTTATTCTACAACGTAATATACATCATTAATATGTATGAATTTTTTTTAAAAGCTTTTACTTGTTATGAAAAAGATGGTTCCTAACAAGGGGCTAAATGGCATTACAGAGGTCAATTATTTTTTAAAAATGACTGAAAGAGCTATAAGTATATAAGAAGTTATAGTGACAGCGAAGGTAAAGTCATGGGACCGAGGTGCAGTTTGACTATAGCCTTTTTACTTCTGCTGACTAAATTATTAAGGCTATAAAATTCATAAAACTACTCTCATTTGGGAAGATTATCATGAGGAACAAAGCATGTAAGAATCAAACTTTTGCTGATCACAAAGCTTGTTCCTCAATAAACCAAAAACTGCGCTGTCCAACAAAACTGCAACACCTCTGCAGCACATTTTAATTGTTTTGTTTGCCATCTTGGTTTTATTTTTCCTATTACGGGATCACCTTTACTGTGAGGGATACATTTGAATTTGGTTTTAGTTTTTAGAACCAGAATTCACACGGGAGCGTGTCTGCGATGTTTTAAAATGCTGCCTCTGTACAAAAGAGAGTGAGAGATAAAAAGAGAGTCTCTGTAGGCAGCAGGAATCTGCCCTGAGGGAGACACTATAGAGGTCTAGTCATCTAGAATCAGACAGAAAAAAGGAACTACAGAAAGCGTATGAGAGGGTAACATGACCTCAGCTGTAAACATACCCCACAGGCAATTCAGTATCATCCTTCAGACTATTAAAGCTCGCTGAATATAGTGTAGTTAGCATGATAATACCTGTGTGTACAAAAGTGATCTCAATCTTGTTGGACTCCGCACTGACGGCTTTGATCCAGTCTTGGCTCTGATCCCGTGTCCAGGCTGTGACATCACAATAGTAGAACCCACGATCTGTGACTTGGGCCCCATACAAGCGGAAGCGGTACTCGAGCTGCCCGGTCTTCTCCAGAACCACGCTGTCGATGCGGCTCGGCTCGCTCCACTCCTCTAACTGCAAGACTGAGTCCTGGTTAAGTGACAACACTTTATGGGACTTTCCTCCCAAGGTCTCCTCAAAGCGGATGAGCACAGAGTAGCCGGGATTCTTCAGGCTCTGACCAGTCACCAGACAGCTCATCTCAAATGTGGATCCTCCTGTCGAGGCTTCTCTCACACGATGGGCTACAACTTGCAAAACTGGAACTAAAAAGATCACATGCATTAAACTGAGACCAAAATTGCCATCAAGAATGCTTAGACATTCCTCAATTAGTGTGCCAGATTTGACATTTTCCCCATATTTATCCTTTCAGAAATACTAAAACAATGCTAACAGATTTAAAAGACGCAGTTGCCCCTTATGTGGTGGTTGCCACCATGTTCGTTTCATCAGTATCAGAAATTGTGTCAGAACACAGCCTAAGTGAAATGAAGAGTGCAAAGGAGAAGGTCCAGACCAAGACAGAACAGCCATTGTGAGCTAAATCTGTCTTCACATCGCAAAAAACACAATTAAATCCATTTACTCTAATCTCTTATTGAGAGCTGAAAAATGAGAGACATTGAAGACTTTTAAACATTAAAGCTTTGATGCAAGCTTTTTAAAACTGTTACAGTTGCTGGGAGCACTTAGCTCATATCAGATATATCAGAAGAGTGACATGAATCCTAAAAACAGGCTGGGGACAGTTAGTTACATTGTTACTAAAGGCCGGAAACCTACAACTCTAAAGTTTAAGAGAACAAACCAATTTTTGGCTATTCAAACTGTGCGGTCTGAATGCAATACAAAATACAAGTTGCATTTCTAACTTTGATGAAGTGAGGAATGCTGGATGGAAATGCAAAGATGAGTGTAAATTATACAAATGCACAAGGAAACATTTAATTTACCCAATAAACAAGACGAGATAACTTGATTAACTAGTGGACCACTTTGTACATAACTTTTGGTAACTCTACAATAAGTAAATTCAATTCAACAGCTAATTACTCATCAACAGTTATGCTATACAGTTACCACAAAAACAGAATTAATTTCAAAGAGAATGTTTTAAAAATGCACACTTGTTTCTCTGAGGCTTAGGGTCTACAAGTACAAGTTTTGTTAGCATAAAGAGCAGTAACACAGTATACTGAATGAACATGAATATGTTAAACAGCTCCAAACATTTTGAAATGTGTTAGCCAAGTACTTGCATACTTGCTTAAAGAGCATAAGAATGTTTAAAATGTTAAATGATTTTATGGCCAAAAATCAAATTATATTTTAACAGACCCAAAAGAAAGCTTCACAAAAACAAAGACCTCAAATTTAAAGCTTACTTTTTGGTGTCCACTGAACAGTGACAGGCGCTGACTGGACCTCCTTTGCTTTTTTTTCCCATCCGCTCTGCTGAGCAGGCTTCCATGCTGTGACCACACAGGAATAAGAACCCATGTCTGCGTCTCGAGTCTGAAGCATTCGCAGAATGAAGATGTTAGACTCTCTCCTGGTCACTGCTATGTCCCCACTGTCCAGCCTCTGCTGGTACTGACTGCCTGCAATCAGTGCTCCTTGTTCATTCAGGGAGGCTACAGTGATTTTCTTCTGAGATACATCTCCAGGAGCGTTTGTAGAGTAAGACCAGGTCACGCCCAGGCGGCCATCTTGGAGGTGGAGGAGGTCGAACACCTTACAGCGCAGTTCAGTGGGCTCGCTTGTCGACTGAGGGTTCAGAGATTGTGTCAGGTTCACCTTGAATTGCAGCTCTGTGAGAGAAGAAGGCAAAAGAAAGATCTCAGTCACAGACCGTGAAACATAAGCAACTTACGAAGAACGTTTGCCTGCATATTTTCATGAGATTTCCAATGTATTTCCCAACACAGAGGTCAGCCAAACAAAAACCACCGTTCAACAATCCAAGTAATGTTTTAATAGCACTACAGCATATTTTTGGGGAAATCAACAAAAAAAAATAATAAATAATAATAATAATAATAATAATAATAGACTAATTTCACCATCCTGTCTTGCAACTCCACTCTAATTTTAACTTCAGTAAGCATATAAAAAATTGTATTCAATACTGACTCAATGATTTACTTGTACCACCAATGCATTATTGGTTGCATTAGTGCTTATCAGAGTGGAAAATTACATTTTAAAATATACTCATGTAAAAAACAATATGGTAACACCTTATTTTAACAATTTAGAAATTCTGCTAAAAGTAAATCGCATGTCAACTAGCAGTTATTCGAGTATTAGTAGACTGTTAATACTAATACCTTCTTACACTTTATTTTGATAGACCCAGAACATACCGACTATCAGAAACTTACAAGTATTTCAGCATTTTCTACTAAACCCAAATCTACCCTAACAGTCTACTCTGAGTGTTGGTAGACATGTAGTTGCACTGATGAGAATTAGTTGAAGTATGTTTACTTCTAGTTAGTAGAATGGACTATTAAAATAAAGGGTAACCGACAATATTACTGAGCCTAAAATATATGGTAGTGTGTGAAGCTAAAACAGTTTACTATGAATTTGAGTGTACATCTAAGTGAACATTTTTAACTCTTTCTTTGCGTTGATTTAGTGAATAAACTGTTAGATTGCGTTCTCTCTTGTTTAAAGTGTTTTACGTTTTGCATGAAACTTTTGAAGTCTTGCTTTCAAATGACTTTTGGTTGAAATGTTTGCAATCTCTGAATAAAAATAATCAGTTGCCATTCCAGATCAAATACATCACAAAAGTATGAAAAACAATGTTTTAAATATAATCGCCCGGTCATAGTGTCTGGAGAGGTGCAGTAGTCGACCTAGTTTTTTTGTCTCTGGATAGGAAGGGAAGGGCAAGGGTGCACATTCTATCAATTTTCAGCTGTCATTGTTCAAGCTATGGAAAAACTCACACACACACACACACACACACACACACAGGTCTGGCTTTGTGTATCTGACACCAGGCCAGCTCACGTACTGCCTCTGCAGTCACACATTATGCCCAGCTGTTGTGTACTTTGAGAGAAGACACCTGTTTCTTTGGTAAGAAAACACATTTTTAGTTCCCTATTGCAAGTACCGTACTCCTACAGACATAGGACCTGAACTGATAAAAATTAGCCTCTCCAGATGCTTAACCAGTTCCTCTACTCCTTATCTTAAACTGACCCATATCAAACTATCGAAAATGCATGCACTTCCTCCAGCACTGTGTGGTCAAAAACATCTCACAAAACTGCTATCATCGGATTATGAAAGGAAAAAAAAATGAAGCTCTGAAGTCTGAGCCTTGTGCACATTACATTTAGCAGTATTATGTAGCGTAGCTTTGAATAACCTGCTACAAGGAAACTCCCCGAGCTGAATTCATAGTGCAGTTAGAATATGCAAAACACTGATTAACATTTAACGTTGAGGGAGAAGACTTCAAAAATAAAGCAGCATGTTGCACAGAAATCCTTGACATGGTTCTATCACCAGCGGCAAACATGGGGGGAAAAAAAAGACAGCTAGCAGTGTGTCTGAGCTCTGCAAGCACGCAATAAAGAGTATAAAAAAAACTGAACAGAGACAGAGCTCTACGATTAGCAGTTGCAATGTTTCACAATGAGCCATTAGAATGAAAGACAGAGAGGAATGCCTCAAAAAATGAGAGGAGACTTGAAGGGAGGGCTTTGCTACCGGCACTATATTCTTTCATAACAAAGCCAAGAAATTAACCTTCTTAAATATGTTCTTTCCCCAGTTACTGCCCACTTAAACAAAACATTATATCATGGAATAATGCTTTTCATGTCACTGTAATAATTATCCTGTGGTGAGACTAACAGCCTGAATGTACATTAATGCGTCGTGCAGGGCGTAAATGTAACAATGGAGGGTTTTTATGTTTTAACACAGTCTTATCGCTAGCCGTAACTCTGCTATGTCTCGCAAATTGGCTAATTGATAGGAATTTGTGTGATTTCATTCATATGTTTTCATACCATTCACAGCCATAACTCATATAAAGACTTCATCTCAGAAAATGGATTTACCCGTGAGACTTTGTTGTATGCTTTAAGTGATATCTGACTATTAATAATTAATTAGTCCTGACTTGTGTAGTGACTTTTTGCTGGGAATCCATTAAAATTTTGTTAATCAAGAGATGAAAATACACACACATACATATATACACACACACACAGCATTTTTAAAAATAAAGGTCCAAGCAAATTAAAAAAGCTAAATTTAAAGAAGAACTTTTCTGTACAGAAGCAGAATGCAGGAGTTCTCTTTCTTAAGATGGATGACACACCTCTTTCGCAATCACTCATCTAATCTATAATCATATACAAGGACACTTACTTCAAAGATGCACATTAACTTATATCTGCTTTCTAGCTTACGTGCTAGCTTATACTTCTAAAATACAAACTGCATACTTGCAGATGGCTCTTATGAAAAACAGTTTGTATTTTTCCTTATTTTTAAGCTGCTTTAGATAAAGTAACAAGAACAAATGTAAATGCATAAAATAGCCTTGAAACATTCTCCAGTGTGAAATGCAAAAGTATTTGAATAGCATTCAATTTTCATGACTTTGTGTTGTACTTTTGTACTTCTTACAACACATTTAAAACAGTTCCTATAGTGTCCAGGTCTACTTTACATATGCAAAACGTTTTCCTGCTATCATATGACACCGCAAAGCCTTAGAAACTGAATCTTCGTCCCTTACATTAGTTCATCCACTGTAACTGTCCGATACACCAGGAAAAGAACTTGATCAATCATTCACAGACAAACAACAGGTTAGAGATTATTCACCTCTGCTGAAACCGGACTGAACTATGCACAGACACAATTTTAATTTACTTCAATACAACAGAGTGAAGAAAAGTAAAGCTGATTCATAAGTGACAGATATGTAGGAGTCTTTAGAAAACGTTTTTTTATCAAATATGACTTCACCAAGATGTGCTTTCCATTTGTGAAGGGTGAAATGCAATGCACTCAGATAGGGCAGCCAGCGACTCTGTTTGCTTGGTAAACTTCAAACATCCCTCATACATTGTAACACTGCAGTCTGGAGGCCGGTAAGAGGGTCAGAGATAACATCGGGGGCAACAGCAAACACTACTGGCTCCATTACCCACAAGCACACCGCTGTTAAAGCTTCGGCCGGTACTTTCTGTGGTACTTTTGACAGCAATCTTACATAGTTACAGGTGAAGTACGGAAGGACAAGGTAGAGTATGCTGTGGGAAAATGTATGTTTGCACTTCTGGAAGTGTGTGGGACTTTCTATTCCCTGGGGGGGTTTCTTGTCTTGAGTCAGAGATGGAAACTGATTACGAGATAGAAACTGGAAAAACTGATTACGAGCAAATGTCTTGAAACTGTTTTCCATTCATGTTTGCTGTCAGTAAACTATAACTAGCAAAATGATGTGATCCGCACACCAGAAACACATGTTATTTCTACAAAACAGGGGAGGACAGAGGTGCAATAAATCAGGGAAAAATAATATTTACAAACCAAAATCATCACATTCATCAAATATCATGTAACTAATTATCATTATTACTTAAATGCTTATTAACATGGCTATCAATAACGCCTTGGCTGTTTATTAGTACCTAAACATAACTTGCATGACCATGTTCTACATCCATAAGCCTAAACTTAAAAACTACTAACTATTAAAATATATACATGCATATGTGTATATGTGTGTATATATAGCCTATTAATAGCTAGTTGTTTTCAAGTTTAGGCCTATGGATGTAGAACATGGTCACGCATTTAATGTATTTTTTTATTTTTTTATTGAGGCAAAAGTTGTAGTTAATTAATAGCCAGAGTTGGACCTTTAAATAAACCGAGACTGTATTTTGGATCTACATTGGGCATCTTTAGATATTACGACTTTGAATAGAATCACGCATTGCCAATATCTGTAATCCCTCAGGGCCTCTTTATAACTTCAAGTCACGCTGAGATAAAATGAACACATTTACTAAAATGAGAGAGCCACATGAAAGAACATCAACAGGCAGGAGCGCTTTTAATAAAATACTATAAAAAGGTCACAGCTACAGTCTTGAAATCCCTTCGAGTCTGCCATCATTGTTCCTAAGGCTTCATAATAACAGGGACTTAGAAAGCAGCATTGTCTCCTGTCTGGTGTCTACAGGCAATAATTTCTCTTACAAATCCCAGCATAAATTACAAAGAGATAAAGTAATGGTTTCTGTAACCCAGACAACCATGCTAATCTCAGACTCCAGGCAAACCAACAGTATATTTTCTAATGCATATTGGACACAAAATACAAATACCAGAGTGAACAGGTTTTAATGAATTATTTAAAGCATTTAAATGTGATATTATGTTAGTTAGACAATGTGTTTTTGATCACTGATTCCTCTTTCAGCAAAGATTTTGAGGCAAAACAATTCCCCACTGTAGTGACATTACGGCTATCATAGCGAGTCTTCATTTGATTTGAGAAATTATTTTTAGTAAAAACTAAACTTGAACCTCATATACTGAATATGCCCAGTGGTAAGCATTGTGGCTGGGGGAATTACCTGAAATAACAGCAACATCAACTCCACGTCATTTGTGTTAGGTCAAAACATGAATTATAACTTGCTTTAAAATTAAAGTATAAAACATCTATTTAGAATTTTTAAGTATTGTTTTAAAGTACTTGATAATTTACTCAACTGACTACTAACAACTTTTTAAGTCAAAAAGAAAGCTCAAAAATGCATTCCTGTTGGTTGCTTTTTTTTTATTTAATGGAAATTTTACAGCGTAAAAGGTTTGCTTTCTAGTCAATTAACTAATTTTGTCCTTAGAGAAACTGATTTAACAAAAAATGCTTTCAAGACAGATTTACTTCCACCCCTGAAGTTATTTACAAACAGTATTCTCCAGAAGGCAAATTATCAGTGTCATTTTTGAATTTAATAAATAAAATGAACTTTAAATACCATCACTTCTGCTGGACTACATTACCCATAATCCATAAGACAAATCAACCAATGGCAGAAGTTGCTGTTGCCACGCTCCTCCTACTTCCATGAAATACTGCAAATAACGTAATATCCCTAGACATTCTAAACTTTAAACTTATTGCTAAAGTTATTTATGTATTTATTTATAGCATCAGCCTAAAAATGGATGAAAATTAATCAAATGAAAAAGAAAAAACGAATAAACTCGTTACTCGAATAAGGGGACATCACTGTTGTGCTTTATTTTATCTTACTGGAAATGTCATTACAACTTCACAGTCTCAAGTCATCAAAAATGGAGAATAATCATATCTTGTAATAGCACTGCATATTTTAATAGAAGGCTATAACACACCATAAAACCGCCTATTCTTTTTAAAACAATGTCTCTGTCAATGGAGTCATCAGTGGCCCTATGTTTCGTGAATCAAAACCCATAATTGTATTCACAACTGACAAACTTGTATAAAAGAGGAACTGAGAAGAGAATGAGATGTGACTCACCTGTGGGTGTGACAACCACCTTTCCCATTTCTTCAGACTTCTCCAGAATCTTGCGCCAGTTTTTCCCTTCTTCACCCTGTCTAACCCACTCCTGGGCCGTACAAACATACTCCCCTTGGTCTGACGGCTTTGCTCTTTTCAGGACCAGTCCATAAAAACCACCTCCACGAAGGTCCAACTGAAGTCCACCATCTGCGTAGCGCTGAGTGTAGCCGAGCCCTACTTTGATCTTATCATCCGGTCCGAACGTCAAGACTTCCTCCAAGGGGTTGCTCCCTTTCCTGATGGACCAAGTGACGGAGAGGAAGGTGTGCTCCGTGAAGCCCCGAGTCGTGTTGCACTGGAGTTCCACTGATTCTCCCTCAGACACCGCTGACTTGGGGATGGCTGGAGCCACCTTCAGACTGTCCCCAATCACTAGACATTAAAAAAAAAAATAACACTTTAAAGCAGGCAGTATAACTAATTTACATTTTATTTGTTGCCACTAGCGCTGCAGAAGTTACACACTTCGTTTTAACAAAATCATAACAGATAAAGCATTAATTGGATATAAAGGTCTGGGGATATTATGTTTAGAAATTATTCTGTAAGTATGCATTAAATTGCTTAAAAGGGAAACTCTTGTTATGAGTTATTAACACTCATTTCCTCACATGTTTGTTACAGGAAAAGGAGTGTGGTTACTAGTACATCACAACATCAGCTAAAACAACCACTAAGAACTGGTTTGCATTTGACCCTTAACTTTTCTCACACTATGTGTCTGTCAGTGTCATAGTAAATAAAGTAAGCACTCTTTTGGCTAAAGTTTTAGGGAAATTCCTAATGGTGGCTGCTTCCTTAAAGGTCCTCTCTAAGGCCCGGCACCAAACGGTTCCCAGAGGGGAAAAAAATCTAGAAATCAAAAGGAAAAGCTCACACAGATATGATCATTATATCATTGACTGGCCCAGAGAATCTACAAATAAAGCTGGATCAGTCAGATATAATCTTATGCAGTCTGATGTAACAATTCAGTAATTATTATGATCTATTAACTACACAACCTCATATTTTATACTCCCTGTGTTGTTCGGTGCTTTGATTGTGCTGTTATTTTGTGGTTGTTGGTATGGAAGAATTCATCTCGTCCATCTCCAAAAGTGGAGTGGAGTGATAAAATCAGAATGCTATCTTACAAAAAAAAGCTTCAGAGCTCCTCCATTAAGCTCCACAGGCTTTAACTCTAGCTGACAGAACAAAGAATAAGTCTTTGTATTTTTGTGTTCAAGCCTTGCAGTGCATCATGTTCCATTTAAACTTTCAGTGCAACCTTGTTTAACTTCATAAACCTACTATATCTTATCTGAAACAAGCTGTCCATCACTGTATTGCACTGCATTACATGTTGAGCATAAATCTAAGTAGTTAAATATCATCATTTTATTAGGAGGTAACAGATTGACAACCAATATTTAAAAGATCTCACTGAGTTAAATTACAAGCTGATTAAAATCAAAAGTTCTTCTTCATTTTGTTCATATAAATATCAGCAACTGCTTCAAGCTGGAAACTTTTCCTCAGCGTGGGTCTGTAAGTACAATTTAGGAGATTTGTTTTATGAGTATGAGTTATAAAACAATGATGTATAACAATCATGTAACATTTAGACTATTTTTTTATACTTCCTTTTTAAATGATTTAACATGTCAGGCTTTGCAGGGTTAAGAAGTTGAAGTGTAGGAGTAGCCTGTCTTTTATTTTTAACTCAGCTTGATTGTGTTTGTATTAGGCAGTTAAAACAGGCCTCTGCAATCTTATTTTCATTTCCATTAGATAAGTTAAGGTTTCTTTGGAATTGAGATTTTGCTGTTCCAGTTGATCGACCAACAAGGATCGTAAGTGCCAACACAGATTTCTACAGCACAGGGCAACACATAATAGACAGCTTTTAAGACAGCAATACAATACGCTTTTAATGAAGCAACTCAACATTCCTTTGTTAATAGTTCTAAAGTGATGATTTCAAATTAAGATCAGAGGCTTGGATGGAAGGAAGGAAGGAATTTGGAACGGATTGAACAAAAGAATGGGTTTTAAAGACACTTTTTATAATGCATTTATTGTGATACTGTATTTATACAACAGCTCAATGGCACATTGAACTGTTGTATAAACACAGTATTACACAATATTACACTCATGAGAGTGATATTGCTCATTTAAAATACTTTAAAACAGAGTATGGACAAACCCTTGTGATAAACAATATTTACTCAATGTTGGAACTGGCAGTATACGGCCACTTCTGTTAATTGGCATAGTTCTTAAGCAATAATTTTTAAATGCCAAAATATCGCTTAATATATCAAAAGTCCATCATTAACAATGTCATTTTGAACTCACTGTTCCAATTTAAATACATACTAAATGGATGATAATGTGAATAAATACGCTTGTTTTGGGGTGAACATTAGTACCGTAGCGTACAGGTGCATCTCAGATTAGAATGTGGAAAAGTTCATTTATTTCAGTAATTCAAGTCAAATTGTGAAACTCATGTGTTAAATTCAATACACACAGACTGAAACAGGTTAATTCTTTCGTTCTTTTAATTGTGATGATTCTGGCTCACATTTAACAAAAACCCACCAATTCACAATCTCAACAAATTACAATATTATTAATTACCAATTTAAAAAAAACATTTTTGAAAGTATGTTCTGAAAGTATGTTAATTTACTGTACATGTACTCAATACTTGGTGAGAGCTCCTTTTGCTTTAATTACTGCCTCAATTCAGTGTTTCATGGAGGTGATCAGTTTGTGGCACTGCTGAGGTGGTTTGGAAGCCCAGGTTTCTTTGACAGTGGCCTTCAGCTCATCTACATCTTTTGGTCTCTTGTTTCTCATTTTCCTCATGACAATAACCTATAGATTCTTTATGGGGTTCAGGTCTGGTGAGCTTGCTGGCCAGTCAAGCACACCAACACTATGGTCATTTAACCAACTTTTGGTGCTTTTGGCATTGTGGGCAGGTGCCAAATCCTGCTGGAAAATGAAATCAGCATCATCAAAAAGCTGGTCAGCAGAAGGAAGAAGTGCTCTAAAATTTCTTGGTAAATGGGTGCATTTCACTGCAAATCATCACAGATTGTGGAAACTTAACACTGGACTTCAAGAAACTTGGGCTATGAGCTTCTCCATGATTCCTCCAGACTCTAGGTTTCCAAATGAAATACAAAACTTGCTATCACCTGAAAAGAGGCTTTTGGACCACTGGGCAACAACAGTTCTTCTTCTCCTTAGCCCAGGTAAGACACCTCTGACATTGTCTGTGGTTCAGTAGTATAGCCAGATTGCCCAACACATCTGTGTGTGGTGACTCTTGGTGCCTTGACCGCAGCCTCAGTCCATTCCTTGTGAAGTTTACTCAAATTCTTGAATCTATTTTGCTTGTGATTCCTCATAAGGCTACAGTTCTCTCAGTTGGTTGTGCATCTTTTTCTTCCACACTTTTCCCTTCCAATCAACTCTCTGTTAACATGCTTGGATACAGCACTCTGTGAACAGCCACTTTCTTTGACAATGACTGTTTGTGGCTTACCCTCCCTGTGAAGGGTGTCAGTGATTGTCTTCTGGACAGCTGTCAGATCAGCAGTCTTTCTCATGATTGTGTAGCCTGGTGAACCAAACTGAGAGACCGTTTTGAAGGCTCAGGAAACTTTTACACGTGTCTTGAGTTAATTAGCTGAGTGGCATGTCTCTATATTCTAATTTGTTGAGATTAAATCGGTGGGTTTTTGTTAAATGTGAGCCAAAATCATCACAATTAAAATAAACAAAGAAACTTAAACTACTTTAGTTAATACATGAGTTTCACAATTTAAGCTGAATTACTGAAATAAATGAACTTTTCTATGACATTCTAAGATGAACTGGTGGTAATATGTATTTTACAGTACCCATGGAGGGTGCAACGCCAGAATGTTTTGGACACAGGTTTTGCACACTTTATTTCTGAGAGTGAAATAATAATCTTTAAAAAGTAAAAGACTTGACGCACCTTTGAGCTCCACATCGGCATGGTAGTTCCCGCTGATGACTGAATCAGTGCTCGGAGTACTGCAGCGATACAATCCACTGTCTGTTGCTCTGACCTTCTTGAATTTGAGTTCAATAGCAGCATCTCCCAGCTTATTATAACTGATGTCACCACTGTTAACCCGGTCCCTCACTGAAGGGTCCACAAAATTACTGTCAAAAGTGGAGACGAGCGAGAGCAATTTTTCTCCGGCAAGGACCAAAGCCCACTCAAAATCCTGATCTCGGGTTCCCTCGTAGTTGGACACATCACAGCGAATGGAGACAGCTTGCCCCTCAACATGGACTAGAGGACCGACCGGAACCTTCACCACACGGGCCTCACAGAACGACACTGAGAGAAGAAGAGAAGATGCCTCAGTATTAATTAAATACAGGAGCTCGTACTGAGGAAAAAACTGCTCTGTAGTAACAGTATGATCAAATACAATGCAAATGAGTGCAGGATGAGTCATCAGTATTTTTGGTCTGGTTTTTTTTCCTAAAAATAAAACAATAAACGTGTTTATCTGTTAAAGGTTTTGTTGGAAGCTACACTAGCACAAATATGACCTCAAAGAGATGTGTCTATTTATGGAAATGTTAATTGTAAATAACCATATTAGGTCATGGATGAGTTCAAAGCACCGGAATGAAAACACGCCATCTCATCTAAAAGTGAATATTAACATTTTATTGGGTTGGGAATTAAGTGCTCTGAGACAAATTATATCAGCATGGCGGCTGAAGAGAGAAAATTCACTAGCGTAAAACAAGCCAAAGAATGAGCTGGAACATTACACTGGAGGAAACAAGCTGAAAAGGAGAGCAGAGGGACATAAACCAAAACTGAGAGAAGGTGGCGTGTAAAAACTTGCCTCTTCATGAGGGATCGGCTGTTCTTGTAAGGAGGAAGACTTACTTCAAGGAACAGAAGACAAACATAGTAGAAGCTAGCAAAATGTATAGTAAAATAACCCTGCTGTGCAAGGGTCATGCAATGGAGGTCAAAAGCTGTAGTATTAAAACAGGACACAATGAAAGTCGGTAAGTGAAAGCAGATGAGAGCTGATTACATGAATGATAATGAATAGGAACATGCTGAAACACATCACCAAAAAAAGAAAAAACTAATAGGGAAACTAAACAGAAACTCTAAAGCCATGCACTGTTATGATGAAAAAAATAAATAGTTGTATAAGGAAGAAAATGCTTCTCGTATCTCTAGTAGTCAAAAGTAAAATTTGGCTTTGGTGCTTTGGGCTTTTTAGACAAGTATGTTTTAGAGCATGACATTTTAAAAGTTGTTGGATGCAGTTTATAAGTTTCATTAACAAATGTAATAGTTTGACTCTAAGGCCATTTTGTTACTTTTGTATGAGAAACTATTTTGGCACTATGCGCCCACAGTCCTAAAGCAAAACCACATAAGAACCACTAATATAGGTAAACACGATTCTTGAAAAACAGGTTTGTGCTATCTGCTTGCAGTAAACATATTTTACACCCAGGCTAACCCCTGGATCACTTCACAGCCCTAAATTAGAAGCTAAACTCTGGCGATTGGCATGTAGGCAATATTAGACGACCGAGTCCTGGAGCATTCACACTGTACATCACACACGTACAGTAACGTGCACCTCAAGGTTGGCTTTGGGGATATACAGTGAAGGGAAAAAACGCAATAAATCTTACAAATGAATATTCTTACGCTCATTAACAGACCAATGTAATATTGTTGGTTAACGGTATAAATGGTCTATATAAACCGATAACGATAACCTCATCAGACTGAAATTTGAGGTCGGTATGAAAAACATCAAGCTGAATTCTGTCATAAAATAATACAATAAACAACCGCATTAGAGTTTGCAATAAAAAAGAAAGTGACTAGAACGCTTTTGTTAGTTGTTATCTAAATCAATGAAAGGCAAACATACACTTTTCACGCGCGTTTTTTTATAAACCAAGCCAACTTGTTACATTAAAATAACGAGCACGTTACTTAATCAAGAACTGCTCAACTCACCAAGAGCAACGATCAGAATCACAGGACGGAGTCCCGTTCCTTTATCCATTTTGTGAAAGCGCGTGATTTTCCCACGGGATCGCCTTTGTCATTCAAACCGAGCAGAGAGTGTGAGATCCTCCCGTGTGCGCGCGCGGCGGACGAACGGCTCTCCCCCTCGGTAAAGTTGAATTAAGTTTTGCGAGAGTCGCGCTGTTTAGTCCTTTAGCGTTGCGAACGCTGGTACATCTGCGCACGCCGCACGATAAAACTCGGGACGGAGGGTTGGATTGGCACAGTCGTGTCCGGAAGTGGATGAGTGCGTGCGTGCGTGCGCGTGTGGATATTTTCCCTCTGTTGGATAAGGAAGGGGACACCGCCGTGCTGTTCGCCGCAGGTGAAGTACCGCCGCACCCGTAGCAGCGCGGCGCTGAGTCGTGACAGTGCAGGCAAAACACAGGCACTAATTATCTCCCAGAATAACTCAAAACGTCCAGAGAGACCCCCGAACCACCCACTTCTATCCTCACATGTTCCCAGAACGGTGCAGAATGAATCATTTATAGCAAGAAATCGTCCTCATTAGCCTATCTGTCCTTTCATCTCTGAGAGAAAGTCATTGAATATCCGCTCTTTAATTTTAGCACCGCATTCATACCTACATAACTGTATAAATAAATACTGTGGAAATAAGTGCTTTTTTTGTTAAATCTAAGTATTGTATTAAAAAAATGAAATATGAGTTATGCTGTGAAATTAGTATGAAGTATTTTCAATTGTGCACTTTGTAGGTCCCTAGCAAATGCACCAATCAAAAATCCGCACCGTGAGATTTTCTTGCTTTCAGCGAGGGACGAAATACAGTTTGGATAGTTATCTAATCATGGGGAACATTTTACACAAACTCTTGCTCTTGCGCGTGCTGCAGTCGCTAAAGCAAAAGGTTTTAAATTCCAATGCTGATAGTCACTTTCCAGAACCTTCACTTTCCACCTGAACAACATTTAAGAAACGCCTGAAGACACACCTTTGAGCGCTTAAGCAAACTAAAGTCATGAAACATAAAAAAAAAATCTCCTTTTTTCTCTCAGTGCATTTCGTTTCCGCTCTATAACATCTGTACAAATCTAGCTTGTTCTTGCAGCTCTGCATTGCAACACAGCGAATACCGAAAAACTCTTCTTTATAATCCTCATGTTTCAATTCAAATCTACTAAATGGTTTAACATGATTTATTTTGAATAATACTGTGTCAAAATATTAACACTGTTTGCACACAGACAGAGAAACGCATTAAAACATTTACGCGTATGAATGCGTGCACAAACTTCCCCAAATACTCAGGATGGTCTGTGGAGAGGTCATGGGGTCACGGGGTGAGCAAGGGTTAAGGCTCGGTGTACCTTTTGGTAAGCTGCAGTGAGAAACACTATGTGCTACTATTTTTACTTGTTGATGCAGAGCATATGGTTGTTGGCTCAGGACTTCGGTCACACTGCAGTGACCTGCTGCGACACACACACACACACACACACACACACGTACGCATGCACGGCACGACCATAAAGGCAAAATTCGTTAAGGTACGATCACACTCCTTTTTCACAGTTCTACGGACCTCAATTGAGAACAGCTCCTCCCAGTATTAATGCTTTCAGAACAAACACGGCACACCCTTCAGACATGCCTACATTAACAAAAGAGCAGCTAGCTGGCTCTGTGCTGGATTTACAGTACAAGCACAACCCAGATTACCATATGAAAACACGAATATATACTGTGACGGTGACTAATGACGGCGGGATGTCAATCAAAGTCGTAATGCTCTCAGCCGTACTGAGTTTGATCTATTTAATAATCTCACTCATTTAAGAAAATTGACCAAATGATACTCATTTGAAACCTAAATAGCCTACTAATCAACTCCCTGCGTTAGTCATGCCATTCCCGTCAGTACATCACAGAATAGACAGAGCAGTAGAGTTATGTTCTGTCTCATCTTGTAGAAATAAATATGATCAGAACGGATGAGCTTGCTCATATCTGCAGGCCAAATATCTTTGTTGTGACCTGCTGTTATTTCACAATGAATGCTATTTCGTGAAGAAGACAGAGAAACTACTGTAATGTCTATATCAAATGCAGTCTTACATTTTGTGAAATTAAACATAGATTGAGTAAAAGCTCCCTCTAGTGCTGATTATCTGTGTTTCTTGGAAGTGGAAGTTGAGCGGGAGAATCTGTTTTGGATAAACTCATTTAATTTAAGTAGCCTAGTTAGTAGTCCAACTAAGCTACTCTATAAAGGGAATTATTTTCTTTGTTTCTATTTGAAAACTATTGATTCACAGAAATATTAAGCAGTACAACTGTATTAAACATTGATAATAAGTAATAATAATAATAATAATTTAATATAAAATAATAATAGCACATGAATAATACTGATAGTATTAAAGGCTATGTATGTTTTGACATCACAGGAATAAATTACATTTAAAAAACAGTCTCAACTGTAATATTTTTCATATAAATATTATGATTGTTACAGTTTTAAATCATTATACATACTGTATATATATAATTATCATTAACAACATAATAAATCAATGTTATCGTCATGTAAAGTTATACAAACAAGAAAAGAAAACAAGAGAATCATTCATTGTTCTTCACTTTTTTTAAAGTTTACTAACTTTAATATGAGTAAAGACTATGCTCTGTGTTATTTTTACATTTAATTTAGTGAATTTTACTTACAGGTGGAGCCTAGGATTTGCCGCCCCGCTCATAACTGCTACTTCTGTCATTTTTTCTTAACAAGAAGTTTATTTATGCCGTCGCAGAATTTCCTCACGTGCACATCAAACCAAACAGAAACGGTGCTTTTCTACTGCAAGCACAAAGAGCCCAGCACCAGAGCATCTACATGCATGCATGGCCAAAAAAGGGATTAAAGCCTTACCTGTGTGTGTGTGTAACAAGAAATGAAGTGTGAATTGTGTGAAGAACGCTTGTTTTTAGTATATAGAAATATCTGTATAAAATATCCTACTTGTTCATTGTTAAAAGTTTGAAAAACAGAGACACCTACGGGAAAGAAGGTGGATAATGTGTGGAGTCAGCCTGGCATTTTCTCAGTTCACTCAAGCTGTTGATAAAGATGGTATGTGAAAATGTCCCTGGTCTATCAGTCAAACAGTGTTGGAAGATATTGTTTTATTTTTGTTTTTTAAGTTAATCGTATTTGTCTAAAAAATGCATTTGAGATTACTTTATTTTTTTGTTCAGAAGCGTAAATGAGTGTATAGAGTTTTGCGACTTACAGGTGGTTGTGTACGTCACATGCTAATGGTGTCTGCTCTTCAGTTCATTTAGTATATTTCTCTGATTTATTGTGCATTATACTCTTGACAGTGTGACCGCACCAGCAGTATTTATTATCTGTTTGGTGCTCTCCATGTCTTTGCCAGGTGTATTGCTTCTTTCATGCAATTTTGTGTAATATTTGTATGTAACAAAAAATATTTTTATTAAGAGTTCAGTTTACACAAGCTGTTGAGAAGGATGTTTTATGACTGGACAAACAGTATTTATTGTCTGTTTGGTGCTCTCCATGTCTTTTCCAGATTTTTTCTGGCTGTAAACACTACAGTGAATAAGCTCAGCAAATCTGCTTTGACATGCAAAGAACATGTTTTCCAAATTCCCTAGCTCATATTACTTTTTATTCTCTTTAATCACTTACCGTGTTTTTACAACATTTCAGTCGAGTATTAATTATAATTATATATATATATATATATATATATATATATATATATATATATATATATATATATATATATATATATATATCACACATGTATATAACTATCAGAACCACCAAAAACCCATAAGATTCCTGTACATTCACAGGATGTTCAAATGAGCAAAGACTTTTCAAACTCTTCAATTTCTAAGCGATTCAGACTTATTTAAGCTTCTACTCTAACATTTCAATTATTTTTATTTATCTAATAGTATGTTAATCATGCTAGAAATATGCTAGTGACCATTAATATATGTAGATGCCTCACTAGCCACTGTTTCTATAGGCCACCACACATAAGCTGTCTGCTATATAATAATGGTCTACTCGACATCATTCACAAAGTAATCACTGAATTTTCAAAATATGCCACAATCCTGCACAGAACTGGCTCTGTGCCAACTTAAAGTGTGACGATGTCCATACCATTGTGTTATTTATCTGGAGAAACTCACATAATTCATGGCCCATACCAAGTTTTGAAAAATTTCATCAATATTTTATTCCAACGTTGTCCAGATGTCAGATTTTTGATTGGCTAGTAATGTGATTTTTTAAAAATATGCTTTTAAATGTTTTTTTGTTTTTTTTTCCGGACACAAATCTACATGAAAATAGAAATCATGTAACATGTCTCTCTCATTATTTTTGTTGTCACTGGCCAAAATAATAGACAATTTAAGAAATCAAAACATGACATTTTAAAATTAAGCTATTTATTTTGCTGTGTCTGAGTGTTATATGTCAGGACAGTTTTAGGATAGCACAGTACACATGGATGAATTTATTGTGGTGATTATACATTTATATAGTGCATAGGCCAAAAATATTGGCACACATAAATCCAACTCAGAAATGCATAGATGTTGCTGCCTTAATGACACCACGCATACTTCTCAAGCAGAACATCTGACAACAATAAGTTTGGTTTTACTATGCAGTAATTTCATAATTTGATAACTGCATATGTTTGAGGAGAACTGACGGTATACGTGCACTAAAAAGCACTAGCTGGCTAAAAGTCAAGAAGCAAAATTTTTGGTGTGAGATGTTTTTTTCTTTTATTCAGACACAGCTAACTCCCGCATCTTCACTGTGGCCACAGTTATGAACTCCGAATCCTCCATGTGGACAGTCAAAAATGCTCATCTCATTTCCGGTACATCTCATCTCGTCCAGCCAGATACGTCCAGTTCCTACAGCAGATACACAGCAGTCCATCATGAGAGTATTTCTGGAAACCATAGCCTGTAAACCCCTGAACCATTAACCAAAGACTCTTAACCGTAGATGGATACATCACCTGCACCTTCCGTGAACACCTGAGTGGCCCTCTGGAAACCCAGCATCTTGCACACCACCGTACCGTCCACAGTGTCAAAGCTGTCATCACACACCGTTCCCCAGGCATTCTCATGAAGCACCTCCACTCTTCCGCGGCTGGAACCTCCCACTAAACGAATCACAGCTAATGAAAAAAATACACATGTATGAGACACGCTGTTGGCGTTTCTATCTACTGTTTGTTTCCCGTGTTGATCTTAAACTGTCTCTCGTTTATCTGATTGTTTGCTGCCTGCCTTTTGACACCTTGCCTGGATCCCTCGACCCTGTTTACTCGCTGCTTGCCTCGACCCTAGCCTGGTAATGTTTACGATTCTGCCTCTGTCTCTTCTATAACTGATTCTGTTGTGGAAGCTCTGCCTGTTAAACCATTCTTAATTAAGAGCTTGCGAATGGATCTGAACGTCTCTGACGCTCTACTATCTGTTTTCCAAAGTCTCATCCCAAGCTGTCATGCTCACCACTCACCAGCAGCTGCAGCTGCTAAGGCTAACCATGCTGATTGACTAGTTTGCACAATGCAAGCGCTCACACCTCTTTCTACCAACATGGCCGTGGCAGCTGTACCCTCCGCACTGATCAACCCCAGCGTGAGTTTGATAGCAATCCCGTGTAAGGGTTTTCCTCTACAATGCTCACTGTTTATTACTTAACAAACCCCACTTGTACTACACTGATGATAGCAAGGTGGCTTTTGTGTCTTCATTGTTGTCTGGGAGAGTGCAGGACTGAGCTACCGCCATGTTGGAGATGTATTCCAGACACTATACCCACCAGGGTTCGCATCTTGTCTCAATCTGAATCTGAGACCATGAAATCCTACATAGAGGTGGAATTGGCTAAAGGCTTCATCTGTCCTTCCACCTCACCCGCCTCAACTGGTTTCTTCTTTGTGAAGAAGAAAGATGGAGGCCTTCATCCATGTATAGACTACTGTAGTTTGAACAACATGATGGTGAAGTACCAATATCCCTTATCCCTTGTGCCAGCCACCCTACTTCTCCAAACTCATTTTGTGCAACGCCTACAACTTGATGAAAATTCACAAGGGAGATGATTGGAAAATAGCTTTCTCTACCAGCACTGGCCACTAAGAATATTTGGCCATGCCGTTCGGCCTTTCCAATAGTCATTTTGTGTTCGAGACCTTCATCAATGAGATCTTCAGAGACATGTTGAACCGACATCTCATTGTCTACATTGGCAACATCCTCATATATTCACCAGACTTCTCATCCCATGTAGAACATGTCAGAGAGGTCCTCCAACACTTCATTTAGAATCAACTGTATGCCAAATTGAAGAAGTGTGAGTTCCACCAGACCCAAGTTTCATTCTTAAGCTACATTATTGGTCCCGATGGGGTGACCATGGATGATGATGGTTGATGAGGGAGAAAGTACCATTCACTGTACTCACAGTTCTCAGAAATCTAGAGTATATCAGATCTGCTAAAAGACTGAACCCCAAACAAGCCAGATGGTCCTTATTCTTTGCCAGATTTGATTTCAAAGTCACCTATATACCAGGCTCTAAGAATAGCAAGACAGACGCACTCTCCAGACAGTTTAACCAGACATTAAGCTCTCCCACCCACAAACCCATCCACAAACTATTATCATAGCACCAGTACAGTGGGACATTATCACAGAAAACACAGAGGCACTAAACACTGAGCCACCACCATCTAATTGCTCACTGACACACACCTTTGTGCCACAACATCTTCATACCCATCTTCTACATTGGATCAACGACACTCCCAGTGCAGGACATCCCGCTATAACAGCAACCTTCTAACCTCCAACTCGCCACAAACAAATTCTGGCGGCCCACTTTTCATGCAGATGTTGTGAGGTTTGTCCAACAATGTCTTACCTGCAATGTCACCAAGTCATCGCATCAACAACATGCCACTAACCACTACCCATTCCCCAAAGGTCGCACATTGCAGTAGATTTTGTCACGGACCTACCATCCTCTAATAATTTCACTACCATTCTCACTGTGGAAGGCTTGTTCATGCCCCTTCCCAAACTGCCCACTGCCTGGAAGACGCAGAGGCATTATGAACCAGGTCTTCTGCTTCTACTGACTACCAGAGGACATCATATCCAACTGAGGCGCTCAGCTCACGTCAAGGGTATGGCATGCGTTTTGCACTCAACTCAATATCAACGTAAGCCTAACCTCTGGCTATCATCCCCAATCTAATGGCCAAGCTGAATGACACAAACAAGAACTCACCCCTTTGCTTCTCTCCTACTGTCACTGAACCCCTGCCTTTTAGACCATTCTTAATAAAGAGCATGTGAATGTATCCAAACGTCTCTGACTCTTCCTCAAACAACAATCTTGGTATTGGAATTATTTGATTGAATAGACGTAAACAGTGACACATAGTAGTATGCATAAGTATCTGGATTAATTACCAGAGGGTCTACTCAGGGGTCCTACATCACCCTTTGCTCCTTTCAGACCTGTTTGGACATTAAGGACATTTAGATACAATTAATTTACTCACAAACAAGTTAATAATCACATAGATGCTGTGCACTCAGTGATATTACATTTCCAAAACATACCTTGAGATCCCCTGAGGCCTAAAAAACAGACACAAGTATAGGATGAAGAAAATAGAGTAATAGTAGAGTAATAATAGATGAAGAAACATGCAGAGTTGGATGCTGATTTCTTGTCAATAATAACAAATTCTTTTAACAAACTCACCTTGATCACCTTTACTGCCCTTTTCTCCATTTGGACCTCGAAGTCCAGGAACACCTACATGTGACATCAACTCAGATGACAGCTATATTATATAAATTCAGTGTTTATTTGTGTGTTTGTTTTTTAAATTACCTGCAGATCCTTGACTTCCCTTTTGTCCCTGTTGTCCTGGGACCCCTAAAAACAACAATTTGCCCATATATAAATGGCATAATGCCATATATCACTCTTATGTGCATGTGTCCTTAGCACTCGTACAGTACCTCGAAGGCCAACACCGGTGTCTCCCTTTGGTCCAGGTGAACCTTTTAGTCCAGGTGGTCCTTGGAGACCAGAAGGTCCCATCGGACCACGAGGTCCTAAAAGATCAACCAAATACAGGTTATTCTAATCTCTAATTTTGCTTAAGCATGCCAGGTTAGTGGCATCACATCTCTTAACTAAGAGCTTTGTAGACACTTGGAAGTAAATACTGTCTGTGATTCACATTATTAATCTTTTTCCAAACCCCTCCTTTGTGTGACACTCTATGCGTTCATTGTTCAATTGCATTTAATGAAGGGATTGTCATTGTGCGCAGTGCTGCTTTGTGTACAGCTGTTACAGGGAATTTTTAATGCTCAAAAAGCTGTACCCAGTGGCTATATGCTACGTGTCATGTTGATCTCAACATGAAATGGCTTAAGATCCATTGACTTGTACAAATGACTTCTCTCAGTGATTCACTGTCGACTATTTCTTTTGAGACACAACAACTTTATAGACCGTGCACTTTCAGTTTGAAAACTTTGCAGGATGTTTCACTTAGAGCTGTCTGACACACTGCATGAAAGTAAATTTTCAAAAATACTCCATAGGGGCTCTTTAGTAACCTTAATAAAAAGACAGACTTGTCTGACACATTGGAAAATTAGGTTTTCTTACCACTAGGACCTGAAGGCCCCTGCTCTCCTCTCTGACCTTTGGCACCTGGGTCTCCTTTAGGACCTGAGGAAGATTTTAGTGTATACATGATAAAAGTTTATGGATAAAAATATTCCACTCCAATATGTCAAACAGTGTCAAACCTAGAACACAAGTGTTGCATTGACCAGTGTTTAATATTAGGTATTTATCAAAGCAAAGCAAACTAATAGTAGTTTTGTTCAGACTAAACAAATTAAGAGAACCAAAATAGTGAGGCTTCTTGAGGACGAGGTGTGTGATTTTACTTTACTTTACTACTTAACATACAGTTAACATACATCTCTGATGGACAATAAAATAAGAAAAAAAAATCTTGTTATCACAATGACATATGTTTGGTTCTTATGACTTGTGCCAATAATTAACCTTGCAACCACCCAGAATATGTATAGATTCCACATTCGACCGTTCCAGATATGTTGACACATCTGCCATTTTAGAATGGTCAACTCAACGTAATTCACTATAATAATCATTGAATATATCAAAGTTGCTGTTGTAGACACACAGTCAATTTGCACTCGAGTGTTCACAGACTGTTCTAAAAATGGTGAATAGCTTAGTATCACAGTCTATAGAAATAGTCTAATGAGGCATATAGGTATGTATGCTATGGTAACAACAGCCTAGACATCCTCAACTCTTCCGCAGCTGGAATTTCCCAATAATCGAACCACAGATACACATATGAGACACACTGCTGGACTTCCTCCATTAATATATGTCGAAATGCTGCAGTAGTACATTTCATTGTGCTTAGTTGAAAGTCATAAAAAGGGAGAATTGGTTGGCTGTAGTACACGCCAATGTAAATGTTTGTTTAGGTGCATGTTCAGGCATTAATATGTCATGCTAAAATGGCTGTTATTCAAGCAGAACCTGCAAAAACAATACAAGAATCGTCATTTTGAAATTTGATTGAAAGCAGTAACAGTAGTGTTGTAGTAAAATTCCTCTGTATACTCGGAATACATCCACTTGATTCTACTTTGAAGCAGACTATGCTTCTAGATTTTGGTCTCCTTCAAGCTAGGAGAGTTATTGCACCAATTTTTCAATCTTTTAATCATTTATTTAATTTTATTTATTGTTGTTATCAAAGTTTCAGCATCATTACGCCAGTCCCACAATCCTTCTAAAATCATTCTATATCTTTATAATTTACCGCATTTATCTTTATAATTTTCTGCATTTAAAATGTTGAATGTTTTGCTTACAACTAAACAATAATATGCTAGTCTCATCATAAAGCATAGAAAATAAGTGCTGAATAGAGATGGTTAAGTTGTTTTTAGCTTAAATGTATTTGTTTGCCAATTTAAAATTATAAAATAAATAAATAAAATTTAAAATAATAAATAATAAAATTCACCCCTGCAAGGTATTTAACAGTAAATGTGAATCTTTCAAATTAAATTGAGGAGTGCTGGTTTCTTCTTGGTCTTACCCTACCTTGGTCTTGGTCTCGTCTTTGTCTCAACACACTCTGGTCTTGGTTTCGACTTGGTCTAGGTTTACGTGGTCTTGGCTACAACACTAGTTAACAGTGACACACAGTAGTATGCATAAGTATTTATAAAATAATTACCAGGGGTGCTACTCGGGGGTCCTACACCACCTTTCTCTCCCTTAAGACCTGTTTAAGACCGTCATGCATTTAAATGCAATTAATTTACTCACAAACAGGTTAATTATCGATTACAGTGATATTACAGATATGCCGAAAATGCACCAAAACATACCTTGAGTTCCCATCAGGCCTAGAAAACAGACATAAGTATAAGATGAAGGAAAAACATGCATAGTTGGAAGCTGATTTCTTGTCAATAATAATCTTTTTTAAAAACTCACCTTGATCACCTCTACTGCCCTTTTCTCCATTTGGACCTCGAAGTCCAGGAACACCTACATGTGACATCAAACTCAGATACTCAATGTTTATCATCTGTTGTCTAATGTGTTTGGGGTTTTTTTTGTTGTTGTTTGTTTGTTTGTTTTAAGTACCTGACAATCCTTGACTTCCCTTTTCTCCCCGTTGACCTGGTGGCCCTAAAAACAATTTTTGCCCATAAATAAATGGCATAATGCCATATATCTCTTTTATGTGCATGTACTTTTATGAGCACTCGTGCAGTACCTGGAAGGCCAACACCAGTGTTTCCCTTTGGTCCAGGTGAACCTTTTACTCCAGGTGGTCCTTGTAGACCAGGAGGTCCTAAAAGATCAACCAAATACAATTTAGGACACAAATAGAAAAACATCAAATTTCAGGCTGTGAGGGTACATCACTGCCTCAAAACAAATGTATCCTGATAATGCAATGTATACTAGTGAGGAAAGATAGGATTGTTTGAGACGGTGAAAAATTAGTTCAATGATCTGGGTTTTTTTCTTACCACTAGGACCTGAAGGCCCCCGTTCACCTCTCTCACCTCTGGCACCTGGGTCTCCTTTAGGACCTGAGGAAGATAGATTTAAGAGTATACGTGATAAAGTTAATGGATAAAAATATTCAACTACAATAAGTCAAACAGTGTCAAACCTAGAACTGAGTATTGCATTGACCAGTGTTTATTATTACAAGTATTTATTAATACAGAGAGACTGGTTTCCTTAGTAGGCCTGCCAAGTGTGTCTTGTTGGGTCCTACCTAGCAGCCTCTGGTTCTATCAGTCTAGTCTTCCTAGTAGATGATGTGGGTCTGTGGACTGTAGGCATATGCCAGAATGAAATGTTCATGTTGATATTAATTGCTAATGCTTTTATCACTGTATACAGTACTATTATTATTGAAATGTAGTTGTAAAAAAATGTTGCCATAATACAGTATAACAGTTTTTACCTTTTTTCTTATAACAAAAATATATCACAATTACTTTGATTTTAGCAACGTGATATTAAATATTTGAATTACCTAAGATTAATGAAAGTTTAGAAGAATTTTTAATTAGGAGTTTATGTTAACTAATTAATTTACTAATGTTAAATAATGAAGCCTTAGTGTTACAGAAAAAAATAAAAATAAAATCAATAACCTGTTGGGACTAAATATAAAAGTATTTGGCGCTGTGAATGAATACCACTGCGAATACAAAAATATAAATGAGCATTTATATAATTTAAATAGCATTTACAGCATTTCCAGAGTAATGGCTGCATTACTGGTAATAAATATATGGACTTTGGACAGAAAAGGCAGGTTGTCAATGAGTGACAAAGCAGAATAAAAATGAAGTGTGGATGCGCTGTTCTCGAAGGACGTTCAACTTAGTTTTGTATATATTTTTCGTAGTCTAGAATTTGAAACGACAATTAATTAATTAAAAGACAAATACAACCTTTTTTTCTCTCTGTAACTCTTTGTACTATTGTGTTAATGTTAAACGAACTGTAACATGACAAGATGAATAAAATAAGAAAGTACATTTTTTATGTACATTTTTTATTTTCTCTGTGATATTATGTTTTCCTGCTATATTTTCCTACTGTGTTAACAGCAAAATGTTACATGGATTTTGTGTTTTTAGGTTTTGCGGTCAACAAATTCAAGATTCTGGACAAAACAAATAAAATAACAAATGCAATTTTGTAAATGTGAGATTCAGGAAGCCTAAATTTAGTGGCAACGGTCGTGTCGGGATGCGGGTGAACAAAGCGGGTATACAGTATGATAGGGGAAAGAAAAATCATGTCTTGCAATCAGAATGTTAAAATCCGGTTGGTTCTTGTAACCACAAAGAATACCATAGATATGTATAGATACATTTGACATCTGCTATTTTGGAACGATCAGTTTGATCAGTCATCATAATAATCAATGACTATTCTGAGATATACATGTCATACATGCATACATGTGTATAACTTGCTGTTGCAGGCTCACAGTCAGCTTGCGCTCGAGTGTTCAAGCCGTTCTAAAATGGTGGATGTACAAGCCTATATTAATATTTGTTTAGATGCACGATTGGGCTTTGCTATGTCATTCTAAAGTGGCTTGTTATTTAAGCAGAACCTGCGAAACAATACAATAATCTTCATATTGAATTTGATTGAATAAATGTTAACAGTAACACACAGTACTATGCATAAGTATTGATAGAATAATTACCAGGGGCGCTACTCAGGGGTCCTACATCACCCTTCTCTCCCTTAAGACCTGTTTAAGACCATCGTACAAATAATTTTTTCACAAACAGGTTAATAATCACACTGTCACAATATGCTACTGTGAGGAAGCGGAGAGACAAGGAGACGAATAGACAGTCTTTAAGGGGTAATACAGGTAGGCAGGAACACACATGTACACAAGGATGACGACAGGAAAATACAGGGCTTAAAAACTAAAAGAGCAGATAGATGCTGTAACCGACGTGGTGGCATGGATCTGAAAAGACTGTGGAGGAGCCAGAGCAAAAGAGGTCCAAGTAGGAGACAATGGGATATAAGAGCCTGACAGAGCAAGAGGGAGATGTTGAGCTGGGCTTTGGATCCACAAAGGCAGCGAAATACGTTTAAGGACCATGTTCGGACGATGGTGCTCTCCATGCAGTGTTCAAACTCACCTGAGTGGTTGGACAGATAAGCCAAGATTCGTCTTGTATGGTTCTCAAGCGATTTCTACCTCCCCTCAAGCAGGTGGAGGAGGTATTTGGGGTGGGTGAAAACATTCATGAAGAAAAAATGCTAAATAAATAAATAAAAACCCACTTCATGATACACTTGGTCTGAATTTCTGTCATGATACGCCACTGTGAGGGAGTGGAGAACGCAGAATGAATTACAAATAAGCGAGCAGAAACACATGTAGCATGCAAGGATGACAACAGACACCAGATGCTGAACACAGGAAAACAAAGGGCTGAAATAATAAAACTTAATGAGGAAATTAATCACACACAGGTTGAACTAGCGGAACTAAACAAGAACAGAAACAGGAAAAACAAATATGGACATAAGGAAACACTAAGGCATATATGAGACCAATAAAAAAAACACTAGACACACAAGTCTGACACACATGCTTTCTATGCACATTCTATGCACTAAGATAATACAGATATGCCCACAATGCACTAAAAACATACCTTGAGTTCCCCTCAGGCCTAGAAGACAGACATAAGGATAAGATGAAGGAAATACAAGAAACATGTTAAATACTGATTTCTTGTCAATAATGACTGTCTGACAAACTCACCTTGATCACCTTTACTGCCCTTTTCTCCATTTGTACCCCGAAGTCCAGGAACACCTAAATTAAACATCAATCTCAGATGACAGCTATAAACTATGTATAAACTAAATCTTTATCATCTGTTTATGTGTGTTTTTAAACTACCTGTCAGTCCTTGACTTCCCTTTTGTCCCTGTGGTCCTGGGCGCCCTAAAAACAATTATTTGCTAATAATTAAAAACGAATGCAATATATCACTCATGCCTAAAATAAACTATTACATTTTTTTGCACCAATTGTACTGCCTGAACAAGTTGACACTAGACAAAATCTGGTAGTGTATTATAGTCACAGACTAAGCTTCAGACTTTGCTTCCATCCAATTGAAGGATATCAAATATGTTTGATATTTTCAGATAATTTTAGAACACATTTGTTTGCATTTGTCATGCCTCTCAAAGCAACAAGTCACACGTTTCTGCATGAGTCTGTTATGATCAGAACAACTTTAAAGTCTAGTAGTGTATGATCCCACGTTGTGAAGTGTATGATGTTTCATGTTTATTTACAGTGCAAAATTAGCAAGTGTATGATGCCTAGTGATTTAAAAATCTGTTCAGATAATAAAAGTTGTGTACTGTAGTGCGTGTGTCCTTAGCACTCCTGAAGTACCTGGAAGGCCAACACTAGTGTCTCCCTTTGGTCCAGGTGAACCTTTTTCACCAGGTGGTCCTTGCAGACCAGAAAGACCTAAAAGATCAACAAAGTACAGGTCAGGGCACGAATGAATGAGGAATTGTCAAATTTCAGGAAGTGAGGGTACGCCACTCTGCCTGATATCCTGATAATACAATGTATACTAGTGAGGAAAGACTGATTTCTGAATTTGCTGAAGCCTGCCAGGTTTGTGCCATTAAATATCTTAAATAAACGTTTTGTAGATACTTTGGAAGTAAATACTGTTTGTAAAACAATATATATTTATTATCAATCAAAACAATAATTATAATTGAAAATCTAATAACAAAGTTTGAACGCATACAGATTAATTTCAATTAATTAGAAATTAAATGCACACCGACGGAAGCAGTTTAAGTCTTTGGTTCTTTTAATTGTGGTGATTTGGGGTCACATTTCACAAAACCAACCAATTTACAATGTAAACAAATTACAACACTTCATAAGACCAATAAAAAATAAGCTCCTTTTGTTATAATTTGTTATAATTACTGCCTCAATTCGGCGTGTTATGGAGGTGATCAGTTTGTGGCACTGCTGAGGTGGTTTGGAAGCCCAGGTTTCTTTGACAGTGGCCTTCAGCTCATCTACATCTTTTGGTCTCTTGTTTTTCATTTTCTTCTTGACAATACCCTATAGATTCTCTATGGGGTTCAGGTCTGGTGAGTTTGCTGGCCAGTCAAGCACATTTAACCAACTTTTTGGTGTTTTTCGCGTTATGGGCAGGTGCCAAATCCTACTGGTAAATGAAATCAGCATCTTCAAAAAGCTGGTCAGCAGAATGAAGCATGAAGTGCTCCAAAATTGTTTGGTAAATGGGTGCAAACGACCAGCAGATGACATTGCAAACCAAATCATCACAGACTGTGGAAACTTAACACTGGACTTCAAGCAACTTGGGCTATGAGCTTCTCCATGATTCCTCCAGACTCTAGGCCCTTGGTTTCCAAATGAAATACAAAACTTGCTCTCATCTGAAAAGAGGCCTTTGGACCACTGGGCAACAGTTCAGTTCTTCTTTGTAGCCAGATTCCTCAACACATCTGTGTGTGGTGACTCTTGGTGCCTTGACCACAGCCTCAGTCCATTCCTTGTGAAGTTCACTCAAATTCTTACATCTATTTTGCGTGTGATTCCTCATAAGGCTACAGTTCTCTCAGTTGGTTGTGCATCTTTTTTTCCACACTTTTCCCTTCCAATCAACTCTCTGTTAACATGCTTGGATACAGCACTCTGTGAACAGCCACTTTCTTTGACAATGACTGTTTGTGGCTTACCCTCCCTGTGAAGGGTGTCAGTGATTGTCTTCTGGACAGCTGTCAGATCAGCAGTCTTTCTCTTGATTGTGAAACCTAGTGAACCAAACTGAGAGACCATTATGAAGTCTCAGAAATCTTCTGCAGGTGTCTCAAGTTAATTAGCTGAGTGGCATGTCTCCATATTCTAATTTGTTTAGATGTGTGAATTAGTAGGTGTTTGTTCATCACAATTAAAAAAACCAAAGACTTAAACTAGTTTAGTCTGTGTGTACTGAATTTATTTAATACACAAGTTTCACAATTTGAGCTGAGTTACAGAAATAAATGAACTTTTCCACAACATTCTTGTTTATGTAGATGCACCTGTATGTTCTGTTGATTACTGGTAACCTGTATGGTGGTATCCATAAGACCTAAGCATAACATATTTTATGGCAATATTCCTTAAACTGGCTATGTTAATAAGCTTAACTGAGATATCCTTGTTTGACAGATTAAGTCAATGATCTGGGTTTTTTTCTTACCACTAGGACCTGAAGGCCCCCGTTCACCTCTCTCACCTCTGGCACCTGGGTCTCCTTTAGGACCTGAGGAAGATAGATTTTAGTGTATACATGATAAAGTTAATGGATAAAAACTTTTAACTACAATGTGTGAAACAGTGTCCAACTTAGAACACAAGTCTTGTACTGACCAGAGTTTATTATTAGAGGTATAGTATATCTTAGCTGTCACAGAACATGCCACAGCAAAATAGAGTTTGGTTAATAGTGAATATTGACCTATTGTGTGTATCGTTGCTCCTGCTGTTAGCAGGATATAATCGCTCCACATGGTGTAAGATGCACAACGCAGATAAAAAGCATATGTTGCAATTAATATTGGTATTCAAATATGTCAGGCTCATAGCTCGTAAGACATCGAAAATACAGTTGGACTTTGCTTTTTCATTTGTGTCAGTGACTGTGTATTCGTGAAAATGCAAAAAATAATGCAAGATTTGGAGTTGAATTTAGATTATGTCGCTATTTATTCGTCCACATATTGAAAGTGCAATTGAAAATACAATTTGAAATTCCATTTGTCTGGAAAATCCTTCCATAACAATTCACAATATCTGCATTCAAAATACATTTCTCATAAAGAAATCTGTACTTTTTTTCTTTCTTTTTCACAAATAATTTTTCGTTCATGGTGGAGAAAAATAATAATAAACCATCTAAATATTCAATTTCTACATGAGCAGGGATTAAATGCCCCCAAGTACCATCTGGCACTTTGTCTAATCACATGAAACCGTTGGTCTACACAGAAGAGAAAAGGGTTAAAAAACATGAGAAAAAGAAGTCACATTAAAAGACTTAAGCAGCAAAGGAGGGGTGTTTAATTCCTGCTCACATGTATAAATTGAATATTCAAGCTGTTTATTAATTTTTGTATCCATTAAGAAAATATTACGCTGAATACTTTTTTGTTGTTTGGGAAAACAATGCTAAATCCAGACATTTAAACAATTGTTCATAAAATGATCTCCTCTAGACATGCTATCAAATCTTTTTGATGATACCTGGTGGCCCATGGAGACCTGGTATTCCTTGGATACCAGTCTTTCCCACTGCACCTTGACGACCATCAGTCCCAGGTAAACCTTGTGTGCACAGAGAAAATACCAGACAGGATTTCATTCAAGCAATACCAAAACTCTTACAAGTGCAAAGTATTTCCACAACACATATGTTGTGTTTTATTATAGTATGAATTATTCAGATGGCCTTTGATCATCATAAAGGAGCACCTGTTAATCCTCTCTGTCCTGTATCCCCCTTCAAGCCAGGAATGCCTGGAGAGAGAAGTCATAGCGAGACATGTCGTACTGTTCCAGATGGGGTAAGAGTTGTTGGGAAGATGTGAAAAGACCATTACCAGGTGCACCCATCATGCCAGTCGGGCCCCTTTCACCTGCTAGTCCTTGGTCTCCTTTCTGTCCTTTATCACCTGGAGCTCCAGGCTTACCTACCTGACCTGAAAGAGAGAACATTCATATTTTCTATTAACATTGGTTTGTTTTGCAGCATATTCTTTAGCAATTATTTGCTAAGCCAATACATGATGTTCAAATTTATGGAAAATGAACACAGATCACTGTGCTACACATCCGCACAAATTCATACAGAAATATAGAAAAAATAAACAAACCTGGTGAGCCAGCCTGTCCTTTCTGTCCCGCCATCCCTGGCACTCCAGGAGGACCTGATACACACACCTGGATTATAAATACTGACTGGTGTATTGTTCGGTCATGAAACTCTAGATGGAGCAAACTGAACTGATGTTAATGTAAATTATGATGTTCAGAGAGTTAAATGATTTGGCACAAGCTGATTGGTTCATGTTGCATATGCAGCCAATGAGCTCACAGCCTTGCATTTATATGGCTGGCTAGCATTTACCTAAGATTTTTGCAGCAAGCTTTCAGAGTTTCTCTGAAAGCCTCCAATTTCCCCAGCTCCACCTCTATGCATCCGCTATGGCTTATTCATTATGCTATTTGTGCAGCAGCAGTATGTCTTGAATACTCACAGCACAGAATGGCCAAATGCATTGGCAGTAGAAAGTTCCTCTTTTTGATAATGATCTACAACTAAAGCATTACCAACAGAAGCTATTCAGCAGTAGCAGTGTAGCAGATCTTTTCCGCCATGACCAAATAAATTAACATTACCATATCCATCACCATGTTAAAATGTTCAGAGAGTTTTCATGGCTGAAATGCTATTTGGGATGAAGAATCTAAGACATCAAAGGTAAAATTTCAACTTTAGCTGATTTTTTAAATCTCTTTTGACCAGCAGGGAGAGATTGACCCTATTCTGGTCACTGTGCTCTGCTGAATTTTTTTACCCCTTAAACTGGGGACAGCTTCTGCAATAGAGAGGTTGGGGGTTACTGACTGACTATGTTTTTCAGGCATAGAAGTATAGTTACCGTTTAATCCAGGTTTGCCAGGTGGACCAGGCGGACAAACTATGGCTATAAAATAGAAAGAAAAATAGTGAGCTCAATTCTGTGGGACATGACAAAATGCTTTAAAACAGTCATGAAATAAAAAATTTAAACTGACAAACAAAAACATGCGGATACACTTGAAGGGAATGAACACATGTGATGAATTTGTGAGGTTTTGTGCATGTGTATGACAACTTCCATTACATGTAATTTGCACAGTTTTATTATTTTTAATGCAAAGATGACAATATTTTATTACGGGCTAGGGTAAGGGCTAAGTTAGGGTTAGGTCAAATAATGCAATCTTTGCATTAAAAATGACATAACTGAGTGAATAACACATAATGACAGTTTTCATGAACATGCATAAAACCTCCTTCATGAGTCATGTCATGATTATGCAAGAAAAGTGTTACCAAACATTCACATTTATATCTAATTTCCCAATTACTCTGAAGGTTGCCTTTTTTATTTTAATTATAGCAGTTGAACAAGAACTTATAATAAATGTTTTATAGGTTTCAGCAAACATGAGAAACAAAACCTTGCTAACTAAGATGCATAATTTAACAATCAAAAAATGCATTTCATGATCCATTTAACAACTGAAATCATGTCATATTCCAAAAATGGTGTCTGTTCAATATATGTACTATTTGAGTGTGTGTGTGTGTGTGTGTGTGTGTACTTATTTATGCTTAAACCTGAAATGTTTGACATTGTGTGGATCGCAGGTAGCAAGAGAAAAATTTGTAACATTATCAAAACTCATGCAGAATGGAATTGTTTGAAAATGTAAAACTGCAGAAAGGTTTGTGTAAGGGGATATAAAACAGTTTATACAGTATAAAAATCATTATGAAATGGAAACACAATGCATTTGTGTACCTCTTTGTGCACTAATGTTGAGCTGGTTTAGCTGAGTCCTTAGATTCTCTAGAGTCCCATTGTTCCCACACATATCGGAGAGACACTGTTTAACACACACACACACACACACACACAGAAACTTCGCACATCCTGATTTTGCTGAGTTATATGTGTTCGTAGGTTAACATATTTTGTTGACCCTGAAACAACATTTAAATCCTTTAGTCTTGACAATTCTACACATAAACATGACCTTGATCATGAGAAATCCCTAAAATCAGAGGCAATGATAGATAAATGACTGATTTACAAGCACCAAAAACTGACTGAAAAACATTTCACAAATACTATAAACTGGTTCTTTAAATTTGACTCAAGAACTTGTCACACTCAGGTGCTGCAAGAATCTTCAGTTCCCTCTAAACATGCCATTCTCTGCGTATACTCCATGTGTGCATGAGTTCTGTATCTTGGACATGTGTGTGTGTGTGTGTGTGTGTGTGTGTACCTGATCTGAATTGGAGCTGCCCAGGTTGATTCCTTCAGCAGACATGAGTGCCGCTATTTTGGCATCAGCTGATGTATAGTGAAGATGAACCAAAGCCTCCAGAGTAATGACTACATGCAATACACATCGTATGCATAAAGCAGATTCAATTGTGGAAAAACAGAAATCAATCAGGAAAAAGGTGTTAGCTTACACGATTGTATAAAATTGAATGTACAGTGGCCACAGAAACATATGCTAATATTAATAATTTAAATAAAATAAAATGTTAATAAAAGATATTTTAGCTTTTCACTATGTTTCCTTTTATTTGTTATGTTTGCTTAATGTCCTTTAATCAGCTGGTGTTTTGTGATTTTTATTGATTTATGTATAACATTTTTCTCAGGTTCACATAAATATCCTATTAGATGAAGCATATGTAGAGAATGACATTAAATACCTACTTTATTTTGATGGTCTCTTTTGAACATTTTGTTGACGATAACTTTGCACCTACACCAACTAACATTCATTAGAGTATTAGTAGACTGTCTGATTAATATCTGCTAACTTTTTATTGTGATCATCTTCCAACAGATGTTCTACACTTACTATAACTTTTCTAATCCTAACTCTACCAGTCTACTAATACTCTACTAACACTACAGTGAGAGGTAGGAGATACGTCAGTGCAACGTTAGAATGTGTTACTTTAAAGGAACAATTAAAATTAAAGAATGTAAAATATATTTTGAAGAATCTTGGTAGTCAAAGGCTACCATCTTTCTTCAAAATATCCTCTTTTGTGTTCAGCAGCTGAAAGAAAATCATACATATTTGGAACAACTTGAGGGGTGAATAAATCATAACAGAACTTCATTCTCTTAATTTTCAAATTTATGACCTAATAATGTTTGACATCCTCAGAAGCTCTTCAGATCTTCAGATTATTTCAAATATATCTAAAATATCTAAAATGTGCTAAAGTTTGCTTGCATTGATTTTGTTTTAAACAAATGGCAATTGGTTGAATCGTTTGTATATACAGAAAAGAATATCTTTTTAAATGTGATTTTATTTCTGGTCCATCTCACCTTTATATGCCAACAAAGAAACCAGTCCAGTCAGCAGCAGCAAAAACAGTACGAGAACAGAAATGCAGCAAAGGTTTGTCGCTGGCTTTTTTGAATTTAGTTCTATAACACACATACAGTACAAACACTATTGCAATGCAGAACTCTTAAACTTGCAAAAAAAAGTTGATAAGAATGAAAAATTATTTTATAATTTTTTTTTAAATGTATTTATTATTTTTTAAATAAACATAGTCATTTTCTGAAAACAATTATGTTCAGAAAAATTATATTTATATATATTCTTTATATGTTTGTATATGAGACTCATGTTTAGATAAAAACATTTTAAACATTTAAATATGTGTAATGCCATTTTGCCTTACTGCTGTGCTGGAAGTCATCATGGTCAGTCAGCTTCATGGTGTTGTCATAAAGAGGGTTTGCTTGGCTGAATACAGAGGCCTTCAGGTCAATATCGTCCACGTTGGTCTCCATCAGTTACTCCACCACACACTGACCTGGACACAACCAGGGTGATGGTTTAAAAACAAAACCAAATATAAGGGAGAAAAATATGCTGGCTAATCAGAACATTGGTCATCTGACAAAAGAGATGGAGAGGAAATTGTTCCAATGAGCTTCCTAAGTAAAAAGGAAGTTAGAGCTACAGTAGCAGGAGTAAGCATAAATGCACGTCTTGATTTTGCTGAGTTTGATGTGAATTTAATCTTAACCATATCTCTACACCTAAACCTAACCTTACCCATGAGTAAAGCCCAAAATCAGAAAATGATAGATGAATGACACTGATATACAAGCACCAAATGCTGATTGTAAGCCTAAACTTCAATAGAGAGGTCAGCAAAGATGTTGATCCAGGAACATCCCATTCCTAATCCATAGGGTTCAATATGATGTCAGTTCACCCTTTGCAGCTATAATAATTTCAACTCTTCTGGCAAGAGTGTCCACAAGGTTTAGGAGTGTGATTATGGGAATTTTTGACAATTATTCACATACTGATGTTGGACGAAAAGGCCTCTCAGTCTCTGCTTTAATTCATCCCAAAGGTGTTCCAGGGGGCCAGTCAAGTTCATCCACACCAGACTCCGTCATCTATGTCTTTATGGATCTTGTTTTGTGCACTGGTGCACAGTCATGTTTGAAGAGGAAGGGGCCATCTCCAAACTGTTCCCACAAAGTTGGAAGCATGTAATTGTCCAAAATGTCTAAATATGCTGAAGCATTCAGAGTTCCTTTCACTGGAACTAAGGGGTCAGCTCCTGAACAACACCCCCACACTATAATCCCCCCTCCACCAAACTTTACACTTGGCACAATGCAGTCAGAAAAGTACCGTTCTCCTGGCAACTGCCAAACCCAAGTTCGTCCATCAGATTGGCAGATGGAGAAGTGTGATTCGTCACTCCAGAGAACTGCTCTATATATATACACATCTATACCGATCTCCCAAAGCGTGGTTCAGGAGTGACACACGTTGGAGGGTAGCGTTCAGTAAACAGGCCGGCGGTTCCTTCTGCACATGATGAGTCGATGCCCACTGAGGACCCTGTGATCCTCGCGCGGACATGGCTGACAGGCTGCATCGTGCACCAGGACCCGCCCATCGGAGCCCCAGAAGTCAACGTGAAGGTGATTGCGTTCCGCACCCTCCTTGACTCCGGCAGCACAGTTAGTCTGATCCAGGCGAATATCCTAGGCCCACGGGGGGAAAGTAAAGTATACACACCCATTACCTGCGTTCACCGGAAACCTGACAAGTACCCGCTCAGAGGGTGAACCTTTCGGCAGTGGTAAAGAACCTACCTGTACCAGTGCTGATTGGAAGAGATTGGCCGGGATGCTAGCCACCGCCACACAGCCTGCCAGTTCCAGAGGGAACCGCAGACGACTGAGGCCGGCCCGAGAACCCCAACAACGTCCCACCTTGCTGGCCTCAGACAGCAGAAGAGATGGTGAGTCCCCTTCCCAAAACTCTAACCTGTTCTTCGATGTCTTGCAGCAGGTCACGGAAGGGGGCTCATTTGCCAAAGTACAAAAAGAGGACGATCGACTGAAACGATGCTGGCCCCAGGTCTACATCATCGAGGGCCAAGAAGTGTGGCCTGGACCCCATCCTCTCCCGCATTTTGTTGTCAAAAGCGGCCTGCTTTACTGTGTTGCTCAGTGGAGGGGGAAGGAGAAATTGCTACTGGTGGTTCAGCGGTCGAAGACAGAGGCCATCCTGGAGCTGGCTCACACCCATCCGATGGCAGGACTAGCAAACACCTGTCAAAGGATCCGGGATCGTTTTCACTGGGCCGGCCTGGAGGCCGAGGTGAAACGCTTTTGCCAAGCCTGCCCAACGTGTCAGCTGACGACACCACCGACACCTCCCCCCAGTCCACTCATTCCATCATCTAGGTGCCCTTTGAGCGCATCGGAATGGACCTAGTAGGGCCATTGCTGAAGTCTGCCCGGAGCCATGAACATGCTGGTGATCGTGGACTACGCCACCCGCTATCTAAAGGTAGTTCCCTTGAGAAAAGCCATGGTGAAAGGCATCGCAATGGAGCTGTTCCTTCTGTTTAGCCTGGTTGGCATCCCAGTCGTAGGTGCAAAGTTATTTATTGTCAACAGAATGTTCATAAGGGACCATCAAAATAAAAGCTAGCTGCTAGCTGTTTTAGAGTTTGTTTATCAAGCATGCAGAACAACCACCCAACAAAGCATTACAATAGTCTATCCACGAGGTCATAAACGCATGAATTAACATTTCTAACATTTAACATTGAGAGCATAGGTTGTAATTTAGATATGTTTTTGAGATGGAAAAGTGCAGTTTTACATATACTAGAAACATGGTTTTCAAAGGAAAAAGCTTAAAAAAAATATATTTTTGACAGAAAATGAAGATTCAAGAGCAAATTGTAATTAGTCAAGATGTGTTTTTTTTAATGACAGGCTAAACTACATTTAATTTAAAGGTTTAAAGGGGACATATCCTAATGGCATTGATGAATTATTAATAGCCAAAAGAAAATCTATGATTTCTGGATTTCTTTATTTTTTGTTAATTTTAGTCACTTTATTGAATAAATATGGGGGATTATGTTTGTTTTCTTCTAAAAGGGACAAAAAATAATCAGATCTAGCTGTTTTAAGTAAGATTGATTTCTTTTTTCATTCTCAAATATAAAAGAGCAACTGTGTAAGGGCTTGAAAAGAGAGCAGACAGGTGCACAGTTTTGTTGTGAAAAGTCTTGCAATTAAAAAGGGTAAACAAGCATAAATAAACACTGCTGATATAACAGAATCATGCAGGAAGTTCCGTTTGATTCATAACTTGTTTCTCTTAGGTGGTGAAACAGCAGAATTTCTCTTCCTCATTGAGAGCAGAGGAGCTAACTTAGAGAATGAGTGTTGACAGTATGGGTTATTTTCAAGAATGACCCCTAGAGGACCACTCGTATGTATTTCTGCTTTTTCAGGGCATGGTGAAACCTACACAAGTATGTTTCTGCAATTGCTGACAAATTCTGTTTAATTTCTGTTTCTGTTTAATTTCTGTTTCTATTGGGAAACTGGAACATACCCTGAGAATGAGAGGAAAACATGTAGTCATTTTAGAGACGTTTTTATCCAAAGAAACCTACAACTGTGGAATGCAAAAAGAGATTCATCTTAAATAGGCAGGTAATACCAGCCTCAGACACTGAGAAAGGAATAAATAAAGAGAATTTTTTTTGGTTTTTTACATGTATAATAGGATAAAGTCAAGTAGGGTTGAAAGAGATGTAAAGCTTCTCTTTCTAGTAGAGTTCTGTCAGGATAATTAGAATGGAGGACTTTTGGAAAAAGGGTACATTTTAGCCGTTTCCCATATATTTTATTATTTAATTATTGTTTGAATATACTTAAACACTACAAAGCAGCAGCTGAAGTTAAAGTAGGTGGAAGTTTGTATTTAAACCAGTTTGCAACCAGTTTGATTTTCCTTCTGTCTATATATATATATATATATATATATATATATATATATATATATATATATATATATATATATATATATATATATATATATATATATATATATATATATATATATATATATATTAGTTAATGTTCAAAGGCAAACAGAAAACATAGAAAACAAGAAAATCATAATAAGATCATAATTAGTTCAGAAGCTGGGAACTTGAAGAGATAGGTGCTGGTTTAGGGATACCAGCCGCTGGTTCTGACATGAGTGGTGGAGCTCCAGGCTGGGTGCCAGTCTCGAAGATCTGGGTGCGACAGAGAGGGAGTGACAGGATTCTGGATCAACATGACTCTGGACGATTAGGTGTAAAGTGACAAGACTCGTAAAGGTCAGCTGCAAGAGCTGGTGGATCGATGTGGTGAGAGAGAGACATCTGGTGGAGGGTGAACAGACAGAGTTCATGACAGTTCATGAAAGTGCGTGGAAGTGTGATACCAGCGTGTTCCCTTTACTCTTCACAACAGCATAACCGTGTGACTGCTGAATGTGGAGCTCGAGATGAGAAACTGAAATATTTCCAATGAGGTAATTAGATGCAAACACAAATGCCAACATATTCACACATCTAAACCAACTGTCAAAATGACGTTTCCATTCACCACATGTGAAACCTCAGGGCTGCTCATGCTGTGGTTTATTTTTAAATGTTAACTTGTTATTTGAAAGGTGTGAGTCACAATAAAAGATCTAGGTTCACGACTTTCATAAAGTTGTTCCTTTTCAGGAATACAAAATGTACCTTATGAATAACTTAAAGTTAAACGATAACTTGAAATTTAATTTGTTCAGTTGTACGTTTCTTGAGGCTTTTTAAGGGTAAGTACGTAGTGTCATGTGACTGCGTGTGAGAAAATATGTATTGTTTTTATCTGGAGCACTTCTTGCGACCACAATTCAACAGCATCAGTTAAAACAGGAAAAGTGCACGTTTAAGTCTGGTGTGCTTGCATGCACAAAGGTGGTCTCACAGAGCACAATTACAGAACACACACAGCACTGCATATTCTCGACGGAAGTGACCCAGATTCAGTGGAATGATTGCTATTTACAAAGAAATATTTGAACTTAAGTTGAAGTTCTAGGTGTTTTGTTTTTTTTTATATATAATATTGGAGGTAAAAAAAAATGTAAAAAATCATGCAAACTCAAATATACATGCCAAACTTTTACTATCAAGAGTTAGCTTCAGAGATGACTTTACAATTATTATTATAAATTGTTGAAAGAAGTAAAACTTAATATATATATATATATATTTGGTGGCTACTTTGGTGTACTTACATTTAAATCAATAACTTGGTTACAATGTACTTATTGTGTACATACATGTTTTACCTTGTACTTATGTTTTTAAAAATACCTATATGTAATTACATCTGTAATACATTTTTGTAAATTTTTTAAATAATTTTTTAAACATACACTACAATTCAAGAGTATGCAATGATTAAGATTTTTAATGTTTTTGAAATAAGTCTCATATGCTCTTCAAAAATACAGTAATAAGGGCATATTGTATTATTGCAATTTAAAATAAATAAGTTTTCCACTTGTACATATTTCAATCGTAAATGAGTCCTGTGATTGAAAGCTGACATGTCAGCATCATTACTCCAGTCTTCAGTGTCACACCATCCTTCAGAAATCATTACAATATACTGATTTACTCTTCATTAATATCAATGGGTGATATTAGGTAATATTATCAATTATTAATAGTAGCTCTTATTATAATCAATGTCGAAAACTGCTTATTATTTTCGGATGCATATGCTAAGAGACTGAAAAAAAAAATATATTGATTATTTTTATAATAAAATTATTACTTAATATTTTCTAACTTTTGTGTATATGATAAATTCTATATATAAACGATATTCTGTTGAGCGCTGGTCTTGATACTGGTCTCAGTGTCTCTGGAAGGTCGGGGTGTTCTCTTATGGGGGTCCAACACAAGGAGGACCTTGGGGGCCGGGCAGGGGTGGAAGAGGACGCTGGCTTTTAGAAGACCTCTCCGATGTGATTTGCTGCATGTATTGCACATCAGGTGGATTTGTGTGATCTGGCATTAGAGACGTAAGCCGGTACTCTTCTTCTTCTGCCCAACAGAGACATGAATAATAGACAGCTGGTGAGAATTTTAAGAATATTTCAGAATAGTTTTTAGTTTAATTCGGCATTTTTGTTCCTGTATTTTTGGTGTGCCGTTGTGAAACATACCCGCATTGAATAATAGCACTACCTCAATCACACCTAATAGACGTTCTCATTTGTTCTAAGTCTGAATACAAAACACTGCATTCACAGACAAGGCTCAAGTCTAGTCCTACACTAAATGTAAATCTAAACTAAAGGCATGTGAATGAAAATTACTTAAATGTCCCAACTGAACTATGGCTTAATCCTGGCTTCGGATGAGCCTTGTCTAAATCTAGTTCACCGTAAAAACGTACCTTTTGCTTTCCTCTTGTTTCGTCTGTAGCAGCGGCAGAAACAGACCAGGCAGATGATGGAGAGGACGAGGAAACTTCCTCCCCCTGTCAGGATCACCAGCATCAACCACAAATCCAAGCCTAGAAACTTCTTCTTATACACATCTAAGGAACAATAAAATCCAAATAAAGTGAATTATCAACGATACCATGACCAGTATTTTTCATTTTATAAAATTCCCATTAAAAATGTACATTTTTGACATTGTAGATAATGTACAGTAAGCATATTGTTTAATAAATGTATTTCATTTTATATGCCAGACACATGATTATTAATAATGAGCCTAAGGACAGAAATTCCTTTATTGTAGGAAGCATGAGTCAAAGAAACAATCACCTTTTTTGTTTTCATTTGCACTGCTGCTGTTTGCTTCTTTTTCTTTGTGATAATTGGCAGTGGTTGCATATAGACCTATAAATGGGTTATGAAATGAGTCCACGCTTTTCATAGACTACAGTGTTGTCCTGCATGAGATTATGTATGTCAAATGTTTTTGATATACTGGACCTGCGTCAGAGCAAGCTGGCTGAACTTCTTTTGCTGACTTCTGGCTTATCTGGTTGCTGACTGTGCATGAGAAACTATCTCCAGATTTGATCTCAGATGAAAGGAAATGTAAAAATGCGAGAGTCGAATCGGTCGTAATGCCATTTTTTGTCCAGGACACAAGCACCTCACGGTTGTTCTCTGCGCTACAAGTCAGGTTTACTCCTTTTTCTACACACTCCACCACGACTGTAGGTTCAGACACTGGCTCTGAAATACACACAACGACAGCGAGTCATACTACAGAAACACACCAGAGAGAAGAGAAACGAGATTTGATCAGAAACACGTCTGAATAGCAGCAGAACCCCAGATAATACGTACCCAGGACACAGAGCTGCTGTACGGTTTCTTTTATTAAACTTCCTTCTGAATCATAGATGATGCCCTTGTACTCTCCAGATTTATCCTTCTGTACGTCCGTCAGTATCAGAGATCCATCTTCATCGACATCGAGCTCTTTGACCTTAACCTTTGAGCCTTTTTTAAAATAAACTCTCACTTCATCATGCGTCCATCTCAGTTCATCACCTTCTTGTAATTTTGCACCATCGAATGAAATCACGACTTTTTCACCCACAGCACTGTAGGTACATGAAGATTGACCTAAAAAAAAAAAAAAAAAAAGGAAAAAATGGTTTATATGTATCAAGCACACACCTTTACCTTTACACACTGCTTGCATGATTTTATTTAACGCAATCATGGAAAAAACGGATGATATATAAAATGGCTCTGATCTTACACGAGAGACAAATGACTTAGTAAATAAACTGTTGATATGAAACCATGTGAAATGCAATGCAAACAAACAAATACGACAAAAAAACGTACCGTAGAATCAGAGAAATGTTTGTTACATTTTTTTTGATGACTGATAAATTAAAATACAATTTGAACCAAGCGTGCAAAGGAATCGTGCTTCACTGATGAAAAAAAAAAGTGACATCTAAGAAAATATAAAGATAATTATATAATTGAACAACCTACCAGTGGAGAACATGAAGATTAAATTGATGAGGAGAGTTAATGTCACGTTTTCCAGCATTTTCACACACTTTTCTGAGTGAGATGCTCTAGTTTTAAGTTGTCGAGCTCACAGTGAATCGGTTTCCTGTGTTTCTCTGGGAGTGTGTGTGTGTGTGTGTGTACACTGCCTATTATTCACTGCTATTCAAAATTCTGAATAGATTCCATTTATATCAATTTATTATTTGACAATTCATTACATTATTATAAAGATTGTCATGTTTTCAAATATTAGTTATTTTAGTTAGTATTTATTTATTTTTAAGATTAAGATTTTTAAGAATGCATTTTTGCCTTAAATTTGAACAAATAAGTGCAATGGTGCTGTGTGACGAATTTAATGTGTAACGCACACTCACACACACACACACACACACAGACACGCACACACACACACACACACACACACACACACACACACACACACACACACACACACACACACACACACACACACACACACACACACACACACACACACACACACACACACACACACACACACACACACACACACACACACACACACACACACACACACACACACACACACACACACACACACACACACACACACACACACACACACACACACACTCACACACACACACACACACTCACACACACACACACACACACACACACAGACACACACACACACACACACACACACACACACACACACACACACACACACACACACACACACACACACACACACACACACACACACACACACACACAGACACAGACACGCACACACACACACACACTCACACACACAAACACTCACACACGCACACACACACTCACACACACACACACACACACACACACACACACACACACACACACACACACACACACACACACACACACACACACACACACACACACACACACACACACACACACACACACACACACACACACACACACACACACACACACACACACACACACACACACACACACACACACACACACACACACACACACACACGCACACACACACACACGCACACACAAACACACACACTCACACACGCACACACACACACACACACACACACACACACACACACACACACACACACACACACACACACACACACACATATACATATAACATGAGAAAGTGTATCTTGATTTATTTGATTTATTTTGTCATTTTTACGTCACACAATAGTCTATGCATTTATTTTGCAACAGAAAACATTGAACATATTAAAATAAAATACTTTGTAATGTTTACTCTGCTTGATCTGACCTGGTTAACACACATTTATGTCAAACACAATTATGTTTCTAATACTAGTTCAGTGGAGCATGATTTGCTTTTTCAGCACATTGCTGCCATCTGGAGGAGTTGTGAAGAAAAAAGGATCATGTAATCCTTAGATTGAATGTAAATCACTGTGTGATATGTTTCCATTTCCACAGGTACTTATTAATAACAGCAGATCAAATACAGGTCGATGTGAATCAAGCTGAGGTTAGTTTCATCTTTTTATAACTAGCAGAAAGAGAATGCTGCCTTTTTCTGCTCATCAGGCTGATTTAGGTATTAAAGATACGGCATTAAAAAGTAACTATATATGTATTTATTTGTGGATTAATTTACATGGATGAATTGTTCACCACAAAAATATCAACGTGCGCTAACAAAATAAATATAGTCGATTTTTGATTTCACAGGCTTTTTCATCCGTATTCAGTTTAGAATGACTTTATTCAATTTCAATATCATTTCTGCCTAATGGGTTTATGTGAAGATTGTTTTAGGTTCACTTCAATCAGAAGTTATTTGTAAAGTCTAAAGCCTGTTAAAACTGACATAATAACCATAATGTAATGCTGAATGGCTATAATCAATGGTTAAATAATAGGACGTTTATAATGAGATCAGTAGGCCTGTTAATTGGTATGAGCGATGCTCTCTTTCAGTCATTAAAAATAAATGTGACGAACAAGTCTTCAAAGTCTTGGCCATGGCGCTCATTGTTTTGTTCTTCACATCCTCTCATCCTCATACAGTACTGTAAAAACCTTCCTAGTTACCGTTATTGAGCTTCAAAGGCAAACAAAAACATACAAGACAATCATCGAATTGCACATTCATGAGATCGTTACTTATTTTGAAAGCGTGTGGAAATATGAAACCAGCATGTTCCATTTACTCTTTACAAGAGATAACCAGGTTAACCACGTGAAGATCAAGAGGAAGAACTGTAATTGTTCCCGATGAGATAAGCAGATGCAAACACAAATACCAAGATATTCACACATCTAAACCGACTGTCAGAATGACGTTTCCATCCACAGAAGCTGAAACCGCAGGGCTGCTCATGCTGTGGTTTAATTTTAAATGTTAACTTGTTATTTGAAAGGTGCGAGTCACAATAAGACGGGTGAGACCTGCATCTTTTCCGTCCCTTTTAAATAACTCAATACAAACTCAAACATACAATGCCAAACTAACATTTTAATATAAGGTTTTAGCTTCAGTGGAGACTTTATAGTTATTATACATTTTTTGGAAAAAAGTCAGTAATTTGGCCATTTTTATTTTTTTTACGTACAATACCATTTAAAAGTATGCAATGATAAAGGGTTTTTTATGTTCTTGAATTAAGTCTCTTATGCTAATCAAAATACAGCAAAGGCAGTAATATTTGAACATTAATATTACAATTTAAAATAAATAAGCTTTTCACTTGCATACATTTTAATTATTACTCACTTGATATTTCAGAAATCTTTTTAATACACCAATTTACTGTTCATTATTATCAATTTGTGATCAATTATTAATAACGGCTCTTATTATTATTATTACTAATGATGAAAACAGCTTTTTCTGCTTAATATCAAATGTTTTATAAAAATCTGTAAATAAAATAAAACTAGAGATATATGTGTCAGTGATCAGTCTATTTAAAAAGCATCAATGTCAGAAGAAGCTGATATGGGGAAAAAACTAAATACTGTTAAAAAAATATTGAAAAACATATTTTAAAATAACTGACGAATTGTTTACTGAACTATTCTTGATTAAGATTGAGTACTTGAATACTTTTTCTAACCATTTTTACTCTATTACTCATGAATGATCTGCTTTATCAGGTTTGATCAAATTCAATTTGCAATAAATCACATTTTTGTGACTCCAGTTAAACATTCCATTTTATTTTTACACAATTTAAAAGTATCCTCAATAATGGATTTTTCGTTTTCGTTTCCAATTTTCCTTGAATAATAAATGATGTGGTGATATCAAACCTACATAATTCACAATATTTTCCATGTGATTTTTCGAAATGAAAGGTTTACTCACGGGTTTGATGACGCACCGAAGATACTGAAAGCTGATTGGTCTCCTGACAGCGATCGGTTAACTACGCGGGAAAATAGCGCGTTCAGTTTAGCCAGAGATCATAATAACATCTCTGATTTACACTAATTTATACATTTATTAATAAATCTGGCAATTTAATAATGAAAAGTGCAAAAAATGTAACGCTTACGATAAAAGCGTACGCTCGCGCTGTTGTACTCACGCACGCGACGTCACGCGCACCATGTACGTGAACTACAGTTTCTATGGCGACGCGTGTTACGACGTGATTCTGCATATAAACACTCAAACCCATCGATATCTGATTGTTGAGAGACGAGGCGATTTCAGACACTTTCGGAGATTATTTACTGCTACTGTGATTTTCGACGCAGTTCCGAGCGAGAGGAGACTTTTATTTGTGGAGATCGGAGGATATTTCCTCTGAGTACAGTTTGGAGGAAGTTTTTTTTATTCTCTTCTTATTTCTCTTCTTACTTCTTTCTGTTTATTTTTCTTTCTTTCTCTCTTTCTTTCTTCAACTAATTAATTAATTGTTTATTTATTTACTGTATTTCTTGGAGTTTGGAGAGATTGTCAGCCGCTCTTATGAGTGAAAGACAAGGTGAGTGTTTTGTTTATTATGGCTATGTTATGGTATGATGTTGTACAATGTTTGACCAAATTAATGTGAAGATATGCCTTTAATTTTTTTTGGGACATAATTGCAAATCTGGGAAACTACAGAGCAGTTCAATTGTAATTCAAGAGCAAATAGAAATAAAAGTAATTGGTGGTTGGTTGTTGCTAAAGGTTGCTAATAGAGGCTGTGAGTGTCTGATGTGTGAAATATTGCAGCCTCGGGCCGCTCCAGATCCAGGAGTGCTGCTGTCTCTCAGGCGGCTGCTCAGGAGGTTGGGAGACGCGGCTCTGGTGGCGACGCTCAGGAACCGCTGACCATCCCAAACCTGCCTCTGAGCCAAGAGCTGCCTGGGTACATCGCTCCTCTGCCGTCAGAGTTGGCCGTTTCTGTGTCCGTGTCTCACGGGAAGAGGAAGCGGCAGAGCGGCAGCCAGGAGGATGAGGGTCCGTCCCCCTCATACAGAAGAGCTGCCAAACGCTCCCGCAGAGGTCAGAGTGCACGGAGATTAAACACCTCACCACTCACTAAACGAGTCGTCGCTGAAGACGTTACATGAAGGTCCCGTTTAAAGAGGTTTCTTGTGATCTTGTGTGTTGCAGAAGCGTATGTGAAGGGCCCATTGCTGGGGCGAGGTGGATTCGGCTCGGTGTATGCTGGGACCCGCAGGTCTGACGGACTGCCAGTAAGACTTTCTCTCACCTCCCTCGTTAGAAATGTTGCTGTCAGTGAACGTGGTCTGTGATAATGAGTCAGCGTGGTCTTCATCTGTCTACAGGTTGCCATCAAGCACGTCTGTAAAAGAGGAACACCGAGACTGAGAGTCGTGAGTTCAGAGTGAATCTGTTGCTCTGTTTGCTCTGATTGAGCGCTGGATATAACGCAGCGTTCGTCCTGCAGGAAGGTCAGGATCAGCTGCCGCTGGAGGTGGCGCTGATGAGTCTGGTCAATTCGGCTCCTGCCTGCCCCAACGTCCTGCAGCTGCTGGAGTGGTTAGACTTTCCCAGACGCTACACCTTGATCCTGGAGCGTCCCGTTCCTTGCCAAGATCTGGACACTTTCTGCAAGCAGAACGGACGCCTGGAGGAGAGTCTGGCCAAGAAAGTGCTGCTGCAGCTGGTCACGGCGCTGAAACACTGCGAGAGCCGCGGAGTCCTGCACCGGGACGTCAAACCAGAGAACCTGCTGATCTCCACAGAGTCGCACGACATCAAGCTGCTGGACTTTGGCTGTGGAGATCTGCTAAAAGACTCGGCCTACAGGCACTTTGCAGGTGGGTTTGATCTCACTGCGGTGAGCTGTGTTTGTTTGTGGAGCCTCTTCAGGTGACGTCTGGGGTCTTGTTGTCTCTCTCAGGCACTCTTCAGTACGCCCCTCCTGAGTGGTTTCGGCGGCAGCGCTATCACGCAGGACCGGCTACGGTTTGGTCGGTCGGGGTGACGCTCTACAACATCTTGTGCGGCTGTTTCCCCTTCAGAGGCACGTTGAGGGTCACCTCCAGAAGCAGACTGCGCTTCCCTAGAGAGCTGTCCACAGGCAAGAGACAGAGCTCACGTCCAGATCCAGGTGAAGCGTGTGCTTCTGTCTTCCTGAACACTGTGTTGTGTGTAACAGAGTGCCGTCAGCTGATTGGCTGGTGTCTCAGTGCATCAGCGTCAGACCGGCCCACTTTAGAGGACATTGAGCGCCACCCCTGGTTACACTGAGCAGGTGGCCAGAGACACACACTTATCTGACTCACAGCAGTCACGGCTGGATTGTCTCGTTAGGATCAGACTAGATTAATGCTTCTGATTGTTTGTATAGGGTGAGCAGGAGGGACACAGGAAGTGCAGGGAGCGGCTTCCTAGTCGCCTACAGAAAGAGCAGAGGATCATGGGCTGATGGTGAAGGGTTCGGATCCTCTGCTCCAGTCTGTGAAGATCTCTGTGTGGATGCTGCAGGAGTCTGAACACACAGCAGCAGCTGAAACCACCCACAGATCAATACGTGTAGCTTCTCCACAATTAGTGTAGAGAAAGATGAGAAACGTGTAAATAAGCAGAACAGCATCAGAAAGAGACGGGCAGAGCTAGCTTGATGTATTCATGTAAAAAAGAACACTTGTTATTAGACACAGAATATAAGTCACCAAAACTAAAGACATTTTTAATCATTAGGATGTTCATTTAAACAAATAGTATTTACTGAGGAAACTTTACAGGCCAAACTCAAAACCATAATAGAAACTCATGTGATATCCCTCAAAACATAACATTAAACACTATCAAAAATAAAAATTAATTAATGATAGATAGATTGATTGCATGCTGCCCTTGAACAATTAAAATAACTGATTACGTGATTCAATTTTTTACTCGGTGACAATAAATTATTCATAATCTATTGATTTTGTCTGAATCTTCTTTTTCATCTTTTGCATCATTTCTTTATTTCATTCAGTAGTATGCCACTCATATTCAGAAAAGTCTGAGTGAAAGTGTTCATGTGGTTATGATTATAACTTAATTTTCTGATTAGTCGACCTTCATTTGGAATTAGATTTTTCCAATATTTCCATTTTTGCACTTAGATTCCAGATTTACAAATAGCTGTCATGGCAACAATGAAAATCATAATTCCAACAGAAAGTAAGGGACTACATTATAATGTAAACAGTGATTGTGTTTGGTTTCATTTAGACTTACAGTTGTTTGTTGACTCACTAGTATGGTTATCAGTATCAGTGTGTGTGCTTGCGAGAGCTACAGATCTCCATCCTGTAGATGGAGGAGAACACAACCTTCTCGTGTTGAACCCGACAAAAACCGTTCCTGTTCTGTGCTCATTGTACAGTATGTGCCGTGTTTCAGTGTCTGAGTCTCTTAACTCACGATGTGTCTGCTTCTCTTTGTAGGACACGTAGTGTTCAAGTCTTCAGAAGCTTCTCGCTGATGAAGGGATTTCCAGACAATGGTCACCTGTCCAGAGAAGAGAGGCGTTTCATCTCCTGTCTGAACCGTGCACACATGATCACTGAGGAGGAAGTGGAAAGTCAACAAATCAAAATGAGCTTCACTGTAAATAAATGAACCTAATGGAGTACCACTAAAGCTGATTTGGATGAATCATTGATAGTTCATGCCGTTTTAGCATCTAGTTCTAGTCTATCCAAGAGAATGTTGTGATCGATAGTATCGAATGCTGCGCTAAGATCTAATAGCATTAGTAACGAGATAAAACCACGATCCGATGACAGAAGCAGGTCATTAGAAACTCTAATGAGAGCAGTCTCAGTACTATGGTACGGTCTAAAACCTGATCGGAAATCCTCGTAGAGACATTTTTTTTTTTTTTTGTAAAAAGGAATACAGTTGTGAGGATACTACCTTTTCTAGTATTTTTGACAGAAAAGGGAGATTAGAGATTGGTCTGTAATTTACTACGTCTTTGGGATCAAGATGCTGTTTCTTAATAAGAGGCTTAACTACAGCCAGTTTGAAGGTTTTGGGAACATGTCCTAATGACAATGATGAATTAATAATGGTCAAAATAGGATCTATGACTTCTGGAAGCAAATCTTTTAATAGTTTAGATGGAATAGGGTCTAGCATAGATGTTGCTGGTTTAATTGGTTTAACAAGTTTGTATAAGTCTTCTTCTCCTATAATAGAGAATGAGTGTAATTTTTCCTCAGGGGATCTAAAGCTCACTAACTGATGTGAAACTGTAGTTGACGGCTGCATAGTTACAATTTTATAAAAGCGAAGGACACAGAACAAAGAGCATTTGTTATAATCTTATTAATTAATATATATCGTTGCCTTAAAACAAATACAGTTCGTCAAAAGTGCACACTCTTTTGGAAAAAATGCTAATTCTCCTGGTTTCACAGGTGATTGGATTTTCTGAGGAAATTCTGTATACGACAACAATTACCCATTGAAATGAACTAACTTGCGTCTTATACTAAAAGAATACCTCCTCTGAACCAACGACAAAATAAAGATCTGTTTTTCAAATAATATGTTATTTCATACGAAATAGTTGTGGGGTGAAAAATGGTGCTTATCAATGCTAAAAGAGCTTGCCTGTGAAAACCGGCCAATTTAGCAAGAATTTTGTCAACAGAAAAATTAGGTTCCAATAAAAAATCTATGCTTCCAAGAACATTAAATATACCATTAGGGAAGGCATTCAGAGGACTTTATTAAGAAATTACAAATAAAATAAATAAAACTAATGAATCACTGTATCAAATGCTTGATATTTTCAATAATATCTTACATTTTTTTCTTTAAACATTCATTTTCATGCAGGTTTACTCACGGGTTTGATGACGCACCGAAGATACTGAAAGCTGATTGGTCTCCTGACAGTGATCGGTTAAATACGCGGGAAAATAGCGCGTTCAGTTTAGCCAGAGATCATAATAACATCTCTGATTTACACTAATTTATACATTTATTAATAAATCTGGCAATTTAATAATGAAAAGTGCAAAAAATGTAACGCTTACGATAAAAGCGTACGCTCGCGCTGTTGTACTCACGCACGCGACGTCACGCGCACCATGTACGTGAACTACAGTTTCTATGGCGACGCGTGTTACGACGTGATTCTGCATATAAACACTCAAACCCATCGATATCTGATTGTTGAGAGACGAGGCGATTTCAGACACTTTCGGAGATTATTTACTGCTACTGTGATTTTCGACGCAGTTCCGAGCGAGAGGAGACTTTTATTTGAGGAGATCGGAGGATATTTCCTCTGAGTACAGTTTGGAGGAAGTTTTTTATTCTCTTCTTATTTCTCTTCTTACTTCTTTCTGTTTATTTTTTCTTTCTTTCTCTCTTTCTTTCTTCAACTAATTAATTAATTGTTTATTTATTTACTGTATTTCTTGGAGTTTGGAGAGATTGTCAGCCGCTCTTATGAGTGAAAGACAAGGTGAGTGTTTTGTTTATTATGGCTATGTTATGGTATGATGTTGTACAATGTTTGACTGAATTAATGTGAAGATATGCCTTTAATTTTTTTGGACATAATTGCAAATCTGGGAAACTACAGAGCTGTTCAAATGCAACTCAAGAGCAAATAGAAATAAAAGCAATTGGTGGTTGGTTGTTGCTAAAGGTTGCTAATAGAGGCTGTGAGTGTCTGATGTGTGAAATATTGCAGCCTCGGGCCGCTCCAGATCCAGGAGTGCTGCTGTCTCTCAGGCGGCTGCTCAGGAGGTTGGGAGACGCGGCTCTGGTGGCGACGCTCAGGAACCGCTGACCATCCCAAACCTGCCTCTGAGCCAAGAGCTGCCTGGGTACATCGCTCCTCTGCCGTCAGAGTTGGCCGTTTCTTTGTCCGTGTCTCACGGGAAGAGGAAGCGGCAGAGCGGCAGCCAGGAGGATGAGGGTCCGTCCCCCTCATACAGAAGAGCTGCCAAACGCTCCCGCAGAGGTCAGAGTGCACGGAGATTAAACACCTCACCACTCACTAAACGAGTCGTCGCTGAAGACGTTACATGAAGGTCCCGTTTAAAGAGGTTTCTTGTGATCTTGTGTGTTGCAGAAGCGTATGTGAAGGGCCCATTGCTGGGGCGAGGTGGATTCGGCTCGGTGTATGCTGGGACCCGCAGGTCTGACGGACTGCCAGTAAGACTTTCTCTCACCTCCCTCGTTAGAAATGTTGCCGTCAGTGAACGTGGTCTGTGATAATGAGTCAGCGTGGTCTTCATCTGTCTACAGGTTGCCATCAAGCACGTCTGTAAAAGAGGAACACCGAGACTGAGAGTCGTGAGTTCAGAGTGAATCTGTTGCTCTGTTTGCTCTGATTGAGCGCTGGATATAACGCAGCGTTCGTCCTGCAGGAAGGTCAGGATCAGCTGCCGCTGGAGGTGGCGCTGATGAGTCTGGTCAATTCGGCTCCTGCCTGCCCCAACGTCCTGCAGCTGCTGGAGTGGTTAGACTTTCCCAGACGCTACACCTTGATCCTGGAGCGCGTCCGTTCCTTGCCAAGATCTGGACACTTTCTGCAAGCAGAATGGACGCCTGGAGGAGAGTCTGGCCAAGAAAGTGCTGCTGCAGCTGGTCACGGCGCTGAAACACTGCGAGAGCCGCGGAGTCCTGCACCGGGACGTCAAACCAGAGAACCTGCTGATCTCCACAGAGTCGCACGACATCAAGCTGCTGGACTTTGGCTGTGGAGATCTGCTAAAAGACTCGGCCTACAGGCACTTTGCAGGTGGGTTTGATCTCACTGCGGTGAGCTGTGTTTGTTTGTGGAGCCTCTTCAGGTGACGTCTGGGGTCTTGTTGTCTCTCTCAGGCACTCTTCAGTACGCCCCTCCTGAGTGGTTTCGGCGGCAGCGCTATCACGCAGGACCGGCTACGGTTTGGTCGGTCGGGGTGACGCTCTACAACATCTTGTGCGGCTGTTTCCCCTTCAGAGGCACGTTGAGGGTCACCTCCAGAAGCAGACTGCGCTTCCCTAGAGAGCTGTCCACAGGCAAGAGACAGAGCTCACGTCCAGATCCAGGTGAAGCGTGTGCTTCTGTCTTCCTGAACACTGTGTTGTGTGTAACAGAGTGCCGTCAGCTGATTGGCTGGTGTCTCAGTGCATCAGCGCCAGACCGCCCACTTTAGAGGACATTGAGCGCCACCCTGGTTACACTGAGCAGGTGGCCAGAGACACACACTTATCTGACTCACAGCAGTCACGGCTGGATTGTCTCGTTAGGATCAGACTAGATTAATGCTTCTGATTGTTTGTATAGGGTGAGCAGGAGGGACACAGGAAGTGCAGGGAACGGCTTCCTAGTCGCCTACAGAAAGAGCAGAGGATCATGGGCTGATGGTGAAGGGTTCGGATCCTCTGCTCCAGTCTGTGAAGATCTCTGTGTGGATGCTGCAGGAGTCTGAACACACAGCAGCAGCTGAAACCACCCACAGATCAATACGTGTAGCTTCTCCACAATTAGTGTAGAGAAAGATGAGAAACGTGTAAATAAGCAGAACAGCATCAGAAAGAGACGGGCAGAGCTAGCTTGATGTATTCATGTAAAAAAGAACACTTGTTATTAGACACAGAATATAAGTCACCAAAACTAAAGACATTTTTAATCATTAGGATGTTCATTTAAACAAATAGTATTTACTGAGGAAACTTTACAGGCCAAACTCAAAACCATAATAGAAACTCATGTGATATCCCTCAAAACATAACATTAAACACTATCAAAAATAAAAATTAATTAATGATAGATAGATTGATTGCATGCTGCCCTTGAACAATTAAAATAACTGATTACGTGATTCAATTTTTTTACTCGGTGACAATAAATTATTCATAATCTATTGATTTTGTCTGAATCTTCTTTTTCATCTTTTGCATCATTTCTTTATTTCATTCAGTAGTATGCCACTCATATTCAGAAAAGTCTGAGTGAAAGTGTTCATGTGGTTATGATTATAACTTAATTTTCTGATTAGTCGACCTTCATTTGGAATTAGATTTTTCCAATATTTCCATTTTTGCACTTAGATTCCAGATTTACAAATAGCTGTCATGGCAACAATGAAAATCATAATTCCAACAGAAAGTAAGGGACTACATTATAATGTAAACAGTGATTGTGTTTGGTTTCATTTAGACTTACAGTTGTTTGTTGACTCACTAGTATGGTTATCAGTATCAGTGTGTGTGCTGCGCGAGAGCTACAGATCTCCATCCTGTAGATGGAGGAGAACACAACCTTCTCGTGTTGAACCCGACAAAAACCGTTCCCTGTTCTGTGCTCATTGTACAGTATGTGCCGTGTTTCAGTGTCTGAGTCTCTTAACTCACGATGTGTCTGCTTCTCTTTGTAGGACACGTAGTGTTCAAGTCTTCAGAAGCTTCTCGCTGATGAAGGGATTTCCAGACAATGGTCACCTGTCCAGAGAAGAGAGGCGTTTCATCTCCTGTCTGAACCGTGCACACATGATCACTGAGGAGGAAGTGGAAAGTCAACAAATCAAAATGAGCTTCACTGTAAATAAATGAACCTAATGGAGTACCACTAAAGCTGATTTGGATGAATCATTGATAGTTCATGCCGTTTTAGCATCTAGTTCTAGTCTATCCAAGAGAATGTTGTGATCGATAGTATCGAATGCTGCGCTAAGATCTAATAGCATTAGTAACGAGATAAAACCACGATCCGATGACAGAAGCAGGTCATTAGAAACTCTAATGAGAGCAGTCTCAGTACTATGGTACGGTCTAAAACCTGATCGGAAATCCTCGTAGACACCATTTTTTTTTTGTAAAAAGGAATACAGTTGTGAGGATACTACCTTTTCTAGTATTTTTGACAGAAAAGGGAGATTAGAGATTGGTCTGTAATTTACTACGTCTTTGGGATCAAGATGCTGTTTCTTAATAAGAGGCTTAACTACAGCCAGTTTGAAGGTTTTGGGAACATGTCCTAATGACAATGATGAATTAATAATGGTCAAAATAGGATCTATGACTTCTGGAAGCAAATCTTTTAATAGTTTAGATGGAATAGGGTCTAGCATAGATGTTGCTGGTTTAATTGGTTTAACAAGTTTGTATAAGTCTTCTTCTCCTATAATAGAGAATGAGTGTAATTTTTCCTCAGGGGATCTAAAGCTCACTAACTGATGTGAAACTGTAGTTGACGGCTGCATAGTTACAATTTTATAAAAGCGAAGGACACAGAACAAAGAGCATTTGTTATAATCTTATTAATTAATATATATCGTTGCCTTAAAACAAATACAGTTCGTCAAAAGTGCACACTCTTTTGGAAAAAATGCTAATTCTCCTGGTTTCACAGGTGATTGGATTTTCTGAGGAAATTCTGTATACGACAACAATTACCCATTGAAATGAACTAACTTGCGTCTTATACTAAAAGAATACCTCCTCTGAACCAACGACAAAATAAAGATCTGTTTTTCAAATAATATGTTATTTCATACGAAATAGTTGTGGGGTGAAAAATGGTGCTTATCAATGCTAAAAGAGCTTGCCTGTGAAAACCGGCCAATTTAGCAAGAATTTTGTCAACAGAAAAATTAGGTTCCAATAAAAAATCTATGCTTCCAAGAACATTAAATATACCATTAGGAAGGCATTCAGAGGACTTTATTAAGAAATTACAAATAAAATAAATAAAACTAATGAATCACTGTATCAAATGCTTGATATTTTCAATAATATCTTACATTTTTTTCTTTAAACATTCATTTTCATGCAGGTTTACTCACGGGTTTGATGACGCACCGAAGATACTGAAAGCTGATTGGTCTCCTGACAGTGATCGGTTAAATACGCGGGAAAATAGCGCGTTCAGTTTAGCCAGAGATCATAATAACATCTCTGATTTACACTAATTTATACATTTATTAATAAATCTGGCAATTTAATAATGAAAAGTGCAAAAAATGTAACGCTTACGATAAAAGCGTACGCTCGCGCTGTTGTACTCACGCACGCGACGTCACGCGCACCATGTACGTGAACTACAGTTTCTATGGCGACGCGTGTTACGACGTGATTCTGCATATAAACACTCAAACCCATCGATATCTGATTGTTGAGAGACGAGGCGATTTCAGACACTTTCGGAGATTATTTACTGCTACTGTGATTTTCGACGCAGTTCCGAGCGAGAGGAGACTTTTATTTGAGGAGATCGGAGGATATTTCCTCTGAGTACAGTTTGGAGGAAGTTTTTTTATTCTCTTCTTATTTCTCTTCTTACTTCTTTCTGTTTATTTTTTCTTTCTTTCTCTCTTTCTCTCTTTCTTTCTTCAACTAATTAATTAATTGTTTATTTATTTACTGTATTTCTTGGAGTTTGGAGAGATTGTCAGCCGCTCTTATGAGTGAAAGACAAGGTGAGTGTTTTGTTTATTATGGCTATGTTATGGTATGATGTTGTACAATGTTTGACCAAATTAATGTGAAGATATGCCTTTAATTTTTTGGGACATAATTGCAAATCTGGGAAACTACAGAGCAGTTCAATTGTAATTCAAGAGCAAATAGAAATAAAAGTAATTGGTGGTTGGTTGTTGCTAAAGGTTGCTAATAGAGGCTGTGAGTGTCTGATGTGTGAAATATTGCAGCCTCGGGCCGCTCCAGATCCAGGAGTGCTGCTGTCTCTCAGGCGGCTGCTCAGGAGGTTGGGAGACGCGGCTCTGGTGGCGACGCTCAGGAACCGCTGACCATCCCAAACCTGCCTCTGAGCCAAGAGCTGCCTGGGTACATCGCTCCTCTGCCGTCAGAGTTGGCCGTTTCTGTGTCCGTGTCTCACGGGAAGAGGAAGCGGCAGAGCGGCAGCCAGGAGGATGAGGGTCCGTCCCCCTCATACAGAAGAGCTGCCAAACGCTCCCGCAGAGGTCAGAGTGCACGGAGATTAAACACCTCACCACTCACTAAACGAGTCGTCGCTGAAGACGTTACATGAAGGTCCCGTTTAAAGAGGTTTCTTGTGATCTTGTGTGTTGCAGAAGCGTATGTGAAGGGCCCATTGCTGGGGCGAGGTGGATTCGGCTCGGTGTATGCTGGGACCCGCAGGTCTGACGGACTGCCAGTAAGACTTTCTCTCACCTCCCTCGTTAGAAATGTTGCCGTCAGTGAACGTGGTCTGTGATAATTAGTCAGCGTGGTCTTCATCTGTCTACAGGTTGCCATCAAGCACGTCTGTAAAAGAGGAACACCGAGACTGAGAGTCGTGAGTTCAGAGTGAATCTGTTGCTCTGTTTGCTCTGATTGAGCGCTGGATATAACGCAGCGTTCGTCCTGCAGGAAGGTCAGGATCAGCTGCCGCTGGAGGTGGCGCTGATGAGTCTGGTCAATTCGGCTCCTGCCTGCCCCAACGTCCTGCAGCTGCTGGAGTGGTTAGACTTTCCCAGACGCTACACCTTGATCCTGGAGCGTCCGTTCCTTGCCAAGATCTGGACACTTTCTGCAAGCAGAATGGACGCCTGGAGGAGAGTCTGGCCAAGAAAGTGCTGCTGCAGCTGGTCACGGCGCTGAAACACTGCGAGAGCCGCGGAGTCCTGCACCGGGACGTCAAACCAGAGAACCTGCTGATCTCCACAGAGTCGCACGACATCAAGCTGCTGGACTTTGGCTGTGGAGATCTGCTAAAAGACTCGGCCTACAGGCACTTTGCAGGTGGGTTTGATCTCACTGCGGTGAGCTGTGTTTGTTTGTGGAGCCTCTTCAGGTGACGTCTGGGGTCTTGTTGTCTCTCTCAGGCACTCTTCAGTACGCCCCTCCTGAGTGGTTTCGGCGGCAGCGCTATCACGCAGGACCGGCTACGGTTTGGTCGGTCGGGTGACGCTCTACAACATCTTGTGCGGCTGTTTCCCCTTCAGAGGCACGTTGAGGGTCACCTCCAGAAGCAGACTGCGCTTCCCTAGAGAGCTGTCCACAGGCAAGAGACAGAGCTCACGTCCAGATCCAGGTGAAGCGTGTGCTTCTGTCTTCCTGAACACTGTGTTGTGTGTAACAGAGTGCCGTCAGCTGATTGGCTGGTGTCTCAGTGCATCAGCGTCAGACCGGCCCACTTTAGAGGACATTGAGCGCCACCCCTGGTTACACTGAGCAGGTGGCCAGAGACACACACTTATCTGACTCACAGCAGTCACGGCTGGATTGTCTCGTTAGGATCAGACTAGATTAATGCTTCTGATTGTTTGTATAGGGTGAGCAGGAGGGACACAGGAAGTGCAGGGAACGGCTTCCTAGTCGCCTACAGAAAGAGCAGAGGATCATGGGCTGATGGTGAAGGGTTCGGATCCTCTGCTCCAGTCTGTGAAGATCTCTGTGTGGATGCTGCAGGAGTCTGAACACACAGCAGCAGCTGAAACCACCCACAGATCAATACGTGTAGCTTCTCCACAATTAGTGTAGAGAAAGATGAGAAACGTGTAAATAAGCAGAACAGCATCAGAAAGAGACGGGCAGAGCTAGCTTGATGTATTCATGTAAAAAAGAACACTTGTTATTAGACACAGAATATAAGTCACCAAAACTAAAGACATTTTTAATCATTAGGATGTTCATTTAAACAAATAGTATTTACTGAGGAAACTTTACAGGCCAAACTCAAAACCATAATAGAAACTCATGTGATATCCCTCAAAACATAACATTAAACACTATCAAAAATAAAAATTAATTAATGATAGATAGATTGATTGCATGCTGCCCTTGAACAATTAAAATAACTGATTACGTGATTCAATTTTTTACTCGGTGACAATAAATTATTCATAATCTATTGATTTTGTCTGAATCTTCTTTTTCATCTTTTGCATCATTTCTTTATTTCATTCAGTAGTATGCCACTCATATTCAGAAAAGTCTGAGTGAAAGTGTTCATGTGGTTATGATTATAACTTAATTTTCTGATTAGTCGACCTTCATTTGGAATTTGAGCAGTCATAAATAGAACAGGTGAACTCTCTATTAGAATCCATCTCGCATATGGTGATTAAACAAAAACGTATTGTTATTAGTATTGTTATTATTATAATTATGAGGTTTATCCTTTAATTTGATAGGACAGTGACAGGACGCAAAGTGAGAGAGAAGGTGAAAGGTCCATGAGCTGGGATTCAAATGTGTAATATGTTTTATTTGACATATTTATTAAATATTTTTGGTACGCCAAGTTCTCGATATGAACAGTTTAAAAACGCATGAACAAATGCTGATGATTAATTTTGTTGATAAGTGAATAAGTCTGATAGATGGCAAGGACTGCCTTCAACAAGAGGATTGTGAAAATGTGTGTAAATAGTACAACAAATAAAACCGAAAAGTTGTGGTATTGATACAGAAAAACGGATATTGGTGTTTATGACACCCATGTGTCATATGATACATGTCTAAACCATAACCCTAATACTACCCCCTCACACACACACACACACACACTCACTCACACACTCTCACACACACACACACACACACACACACACACACACACACACACTCACACACACACACACACACACACACACACACACTCACACACACACACACACACACACACACACACACACACACACACACACACACACACACACACACACACACACACACACACACACACACACACACACACACACACACACACACACACACACACACACACACACACACACACACACACACACTCACACACACACACACACACACACACACACACACACACACACACACACACACACACACTCACATACATATAACATGAGAAAGTGTATCTTCATTCTTTTAGTTACTAATAGCACGAGCAAGGCTTATATTCAATGTTATTTTATTTTATTTATTTATTTTGTCATTTTTACGTCACACAATAGTCTATGCATTTATTTTGCAACAGAAAACATTGAACATATTAAAATAAAATACTTTGTAATGTTTACTCTGCTTGATCTGACCTGGTTAACACACATTTATGTCAAACACAATTATGTTTCTAATACTAGTTCAGTGGAGCATGATTTGCTTTTTCAGCACATTGCTGCCATCTGGAGGAGTTGTGAAGAAAAAAGGATCATGTAATCCTTAGATTGAATGTAAATCACTGTGTGATATGTTTCCATTTCCACAGGTACTTATTAATAACAGCAGATCAAATACAGGTCGATGTGAATCAAGCTGAGGTTAGTTTCATCTTTTTATAACTAGCAGAAAGAGAATGCTGCCTTTTTCTGCTCATCAGGCTGATTTAGGTATTAAAGATACGGCATTAAAGAGACAAGCTGATGCTGTTCTTCACCTAAACAAAAGAGAGATACAGAAATGTGTTTTTATTGCTGTCATTTTTTTTTATAATTGATTGTTGTTAATGAACAATTTGATAATATTTAAATTAATCTATTTTAACATGTTATTGAGAAACACACCTGAATGGATCGTCTAAGCTCTTCTAAGAGTGAGCGCAAAAACAGTATATTATAAATGTATTTGAAAATAGTTTACTGAAAATGTACGTTTTGCTTTCCTCTTGTTTCGTCCGCAGCAGCAGCAGACAGCGACTAAGCAGATGATGAAGAGGATGAGGAAGCTTCCTCCCCCCGTCAGGATCACCAGCATCAACCACGAATCCAAGCCAAATAGAAATCTCTTCTCAGACGTATCTAAGAAAGGATACAAATAAAGTGACTCATCAACAATATCATGCATTGATAATTTTATGATGGAGAAAAAAAGATTGATCAATTAATTATAATCTATAAAATGAGGGCTAGTTTAAATAGAGACTCTCGTCATCATAACTTAAACACCTGATCGTCTATTAGTCTAAACTGAAGGTTTTTTATTGTGTGAGGAACAAGTGAAACACAGTGAGCCATCATCATTCAAAAATATTTCACAGATCAGAAAAAGCTCTGTATGTTAATATGTTAACAAGTTCTGTGTAATATGTGTATATCATTCAACAGACATTTAAGGTTTGAAAAAGGAAGTTGATGATGGAAATTTCTCGGTGGTTATTTTGTGGTGGATACATAAGGAAATAAACAAAAACCATTTGTGTTTTCATTTCCACTGTTGGTGTTCACTTCTATTAAATTGTCTTTATTGGTATTTGTTGCATGTGATCCTTTAAAGCTGAACCTTTAAAACCAGTTTCATAGAAACCAGCGTTGTTGTACAATATATATGTCAAATGTTTTTGATATACTGGACCTGCGTCAGAGCAAGCGGGCTGAACTTCTTTTGCTGACTTCTGGCTTATCTGGTTGCTGACTGTGCATGAGAAACTATCTCCAGATTTGATCTCGGACAGACTGATGTGTAAAAAAGCATGTGTCACATTAGCCTCCATGTGATTTCTCATCCAGGACACAAGCACCTCACGGTGGTTCTCTGCGCTACAAGTCAGGTTTACTCCTTTTTCTACACACTCCACCACGACTGTAGGTTCAGACACTGGCTCTGAAATACACACAACGACAGAGAGTCATACTACAGAAACACACCAGAGAGAAGAGAAACGAGATTTGATCAGAAACACGTCTGAATAGCAGCAGAACCCCAGATAATACGTACCCAGGACACAGAGCTGCTGTACGGTTTCCTTTATTAAACTTCCTTCTGAATCATAGACGATGCCCTTGTACTCTCCAGATTTATCCTTCTGTACGTCCGTCAGTATCAGAGATCCATCTTCATCGACATCGAGCTCTTTGACCTTAACCTTTGAGCCTTTTTTAAAATAAACTCTGTTTTTATTATGTGTCCATTTCAGTTCATATTCCTCTTGTAATTTTGCACCATCGAATGAAATCACAGCTTTTTCCCCCGTGGCTTTGTAGATACACGAAGAGACAAATTTACCTAAAAATAAATTGGTTTAAAAAGATCAGCAAAAAGTGAATCCAAGGTAATACAGTTAAAAAATATCACCATGCGTATAAAGCAGACAGGCCCCTATATTGCAGATGCGAGATCTAACACATTACGTTAAAACAGTTTTAGCTGAAGTAATCAATGAAACATGAAATTATATTAAATGTGAATCTATTTGTACGCAATTAAAAAAAAAAAAAAAATTACTATCTGTAAAAAGGCAGAAAAGAGCTTTATGTTTTTGTTTTACAACTTTAAAGAATGACAAATTAAACAAAAAAATGTAATCAGAAAAATGGGATTCCAGAAAACTTATAGGCTATATATATATATATATATATATATATATATATATATATATATATATATATATATATATATATATATATATATACTTACCAGAGAAGGACATGAAGATTAAACTGAAGATAATTAATGTTAAGTTTAGCAGCATTTTCATCCAGCTCTCTGAGTTGTTCTAGTTGAAGATGTCAAGCTGAAAGTGAGTGTAAGTTCCTGTATGTGCATCTCTGCATCACTGTTCACCAAGTAAAACACGTCCCTGAATCAACATGTCATACAACCAACAAAATATGAAATATTTGAGAGGTTTACAGTTAATGTAACATTTAGGATTTCAGCAAGCTTAAGGGGCTTCTACACCATTTTTATTCACATTTCCCTCTGGATTTTCAGATAGGTTTAGGTCAGCAATCTAAAGATATAATAAATAAGAAAAACTAAATGTTTTAGAAAGAGGAGCGTTTTTGTTGTTATTTGAAAATGTAATAGATTTCATGCTTTTAAATTATAAATAATGCATTTTAATATAAAATTTTTAAAAGTATGTTTGTGTTTTTTTTTAATTGACACATTTATTATGTATTTTATTACTTGATATGTAAACATTTTTCTGAACGGACCGAATTCATTTGTTTCCTTATTGCAGTATATAAAAGTTAATTTAGCAGTTAGCACACACAATTAGCTTCCCAGTACGAACGTGACCTGCTGTCACTCTTTCAATGCAACGCTGCCATCTGGAGGAAGTGTGAAGATTGACAAATGAAGGCAAAATGCAAATCTTTTATGTAATCCCGAGGTTGAACGCGGATAACTCCACATATATGGCGCAATATTCTGCTCACATGTGTCTCTAACAGATCAAATGGACAAGGCACATGTATGCATGACCAGTCCGGTCAACTATAGACAAATAAATAAATGAATAACTTAGTGTGAATATTACAGTGAAAGAAGTACCAGTACACACCAGCAGGAGCACTATATCCTGTTTAGGGCTCGCGTAAAGGTGCGTTTACCTTTTAGCGTCTCTGTCCATTTCAGAAGTGGCTCGATACTTTCGGTTAGGGATTTTTTCAGTCACTTTCTTTCTCGTGGCTTCAAAATACCGCGTATACTTTCAAAATACTTTCTAATGTTGATCCGTACTGCTTTTTAGCCTCGACCGTCGAGTTTCGGCCAGCAAATGCGTTTCACCTTTCATATCGCCATTAAGTGTCTCCTCTCACCCAGAAGACTCCCTCTCCAGTGAAGATGGCTGTAATGAAGTTTTTGGTTTACTTTACGTGCTTCTTTTTGTCTCAGGGTAAGTCCGAAATCTTTTTGAACATGGAGCGGAGGTGAAGTAATACCCCGTCAGGTGCAAAGATCTCTGGGAAACAGATACTTATCTGGTTTTGGGCGAAACAAAAAACAGCCATTCACAGAAAAAAATAGCTCGTAGGCCTAGTATAAAAATGTGGAATTGGTTTAGAATAATTTTAGATAATGGTGTAACATTAAGGCATTGTTGAAGGCAGAATAACAACATTAAAAGCTCAAATAAACCACATTCTCTCTTCTGTGAACTTGCTTACTGAAGTTGTTCTGTGAGCTTAAAGCATAAGCAGTTGATAATGTTGCAGAGATTTATTTTAAGTGTTATGGAAATATTATGTTTGTTGTGAAAATGAAACTCACAGCTAGTGTGTAGAGCAACTGATTTAACAAAACAAGCTAAGAAGGTGTCCAAGTCATACTTCACCACAAAATAAAATAATAATAATAAAATAATAATAATAAGTACATACATAATTGAATAATATTATAGAATAACTCGAATATTTATTATAAAATGGTTGGGTTATTTACAACTGGCTTTAACTGTGTTTGTATTTTGTATATATTATTACATTTAATTTGACCAGTTACAAACATTGTATTACAATACAGCAGATATTGCTTTATTTAATGACAATCAGTGTCACTAAACAGTAAAGCGTTGCTGTTTCCAAGTGTATTTTTATTATAGATTATTAAAGGGTTACTCCACCCCAAAATATAAATGTGGAGATTAATCGCCCCCATTTAGTTCCAAACCCCAAATATCGAAATATTTAGGATGAAAAGTGGCAGGCTTTTTTGACTGTCCCAGTGACTGCCAAGTAATGAACGCTGTGCAGGTTCAGAAAAGTATGAAGCCTCCTGGTTATCATCCAAAATATCTTAGATAATGTTCTGAAGACGAACAACGTTTTTACACGTTTGGAATTAAAAGGGGGTAAGTGATTATTGACAAAATTTTCATTTTGGTGGAATAACCCTTTAAATAGCAACCCAGCATAACAATACAAGCCTTGTATTTATTTTTTGTGATATATGGCCAGAGATTCCACCACAAGGCGCAAGAAGTTGTTTCACTAAAGGGATTAACTATTTTTTCATCTCCTTTAGGTTTAGTTTTTGGTGATGACTATGGTGAAATTGGAAACGAGATCACACTTACTCCAAGCATCCGTGGGAAGCCGGAAGAAATACTGTGGACACTTAATGGAAACAAGGTTCTAGAATACGATGGGAGTGAGGTGACGAAATACGGCTCATTTAAAGACCGCGTGGAAGTTGATTTTGAAACGGGACAGCTCACAATAAGAAAACTAAACAGCCAAGACAGTGGCAGATATCGGTCTGAAATTTGGATCAATAAAAAGGCTCAAGTCTCCAGTCAAAATTTGATAGTTTTGGGTAAGCCATCAATACGATTATATGCAGATTAGGGCCTAGTAGTCTCCTATAGTAGAGTATTGTGAATAGACTACTTACTGTATATACCAGAAATAATTTGACTTCCTAATTTCAGTGTATTTATAATAACTGACAATGAACAGCATGCACTTAGTCTGACTGTATTGTGGTATTGATAAAGTGTAGGTGTGAAATAAGTGTAAATGTATTTATTTTAATTTCAATTTACACAAAAAGGAAATTGTTTAAAACACATTAGGCACTGAAATGGCCATTTTTTGTTTTGTAAATTCGAATTGTCGATTGATAATATCAGCTGGTTATCACTTAATACCTGCCCGCTTCCGTCTTAGACGCCCTGCCAGAGCCCCGGGTGACCTGTGAAATGGATGAGACTACAAACGTTAAAACCCTGTCCTGTTCGGTGAAATCTCAGACTCAGCCAAGCTATGAATGGATTGGACCTGATGTGAAACAGACGGGACCAACACTTCTCGTTAACGAACAGGAGGAAAACAGTAACCCAATCTATAGCTGCACCGTGAAGAATAAAGCTGGAAGCAGGACCACCGACTTTGATCTGAAAGACTGCCACACAGGTGAGCTAGGAATCATTCAACACAATCCCTTCAGACTTGGATGTAGATGTTTTACGCTGTTTTTGTTTGCAGGTGGAGTAAACCTTGCTGTGCTTGTTCCAGTCTTAATAGTTATACTTCTCGTTATTTTGCTTGCTTTGCTGGCGCTGTACCTCTACAGGCGTAGAAAACAAAAGTGTAAGTGCCATGAAAAAAAAAATCATCTTTAATTAACACCCGCGTTTCACAAAGATTATATTACACCAATTAACATAATTTTCTATTTGTCATCTACCTGCACGAGAAGTAGGGAAGTCTGAATTGAAAAAAATGGACCTCGAAAACGGTAAGATCTTCTTTTTCTATTTTTACAAAACTATTTGTATAGCTACTGTAATAGCTACTAGTTAGCAATTGCTTAATGACTGTGCAGAAAGTCCGGCTTTTTGTGTATATAATTCTTCTAGCCTATATATTAAATATTTAATATGTTAGTGAATGTAAGTTATATGACATTATAGTGCCATTAGTGATCTGATTGTAGTTGACGGAGATAGCTAAGGCATTGATTTTAAAGAAGAAAAGATTTAAAGCTCTAAGCACATAACTTTTGGTTCTACCTGGTTGCTGGTATCGATATCTGCCTACTGCATACTTAGTAGTCTGACTTTTTATGTAAGGATTGGATGAGCCTTTTAAATAGGCAGGACTTTGCAACAAGTGACCAATCCCTGACAGGACTTTTCCTGTATATGCACAGCTATAAAGGGAGGGATCTAAACATTCAAGTACAGTTAAAGCATTTTGTATGATAATAATAATGTTTTGTATTAATGTAGGTGAATGTGATACACTGTTGAGAAATGGAGTCCCGATGGAGGCTATGCCAGGTAACAAATGATTTACTGTGTTTGTAATTATTAGTAATAGCATTGTAATTAGACATACATTTGTTGCTCATGTTGTTGAGTATCACTAAGCTCTCGGCTCTTACTGAGGATGAATGGCTCTCAAGGTTGAGACTTGAATCTGTTAAGGTCTCTGCTTGGTATGTTTTAGGTTCACTTGAAGCCACACTCCCTTGTCGTACCAGACTTACCGCTCCAAAAGAGTCTATTGCTGATAAAAATTGGGATCAGGACAGTGAATCGGAGGATGCAGGAGAAACTCGTGAAGAAGAAAAACCTTTGAAGGAAAGTCTGCAATTTGCTATAACAGAAATAAACAAAGAGACCGAAGGAGAATTAGAAATAAATCAGAAAAACTGTGAAAATGCAGATGAAGCAGAAGAAAAAGCTAACAGCAAAGCTGATGAAAGAGAGGCAGAGAACCAGAAATCCTTACAAACCCAAGAAGACATGGAGAAAAGTCAAATGAAAAATGAGAGCGAAGATGGAGAGGAGTCACCTGAGGAGCAGATTGAGACCCAAGAAGAACAGGACTCTAAAGACACGGATACAAAAGAGGAAGACCAGTCAACAGACGAGAAAAAAGAGCAGGAAGAAGAAAATGAAGGGATGGATAGCTACAACGCAGGTAAAATATGCATTATATACTTTTTGGTGAAACAAATCTTTGCTTGCTTCGTATTTAAATTGACTACAAATGAGCTTTAAAGCTTTGCTCATCTGATTTGTACTTATGTTATGCTCTTTTCAAGATCTGTCAAGTGTGGCTTGAGTTTACTTTTCCTTTTTATAAGTATTCTGAAGTCATACAATCTTTATATGATGAACAGACCTAAATATTATATACACTGACAATCTTAAGTCAAATTAGTCAGAAAAGTCAAAATTGAGCATTACTGATATATAAACACAGACACACTGTCACTTTTTTTTTTTTTTTTTTTTTTTACAGTGGACACAGGAGATGCAGCAGAACAACTCCACAAAACTGAGAAGAGCAGCCAGAATGAAAAAGATGATGAGCAGAACAAGAGCCCATGTTCATCTGTTGATGACCAGAAGACAGAAAGAGAAAAGGAGGAAAACCACGAGGGGACAGGAAGAATACACACAGGTGAAATACAGATGTTTATACAGAGAAACAAAACCTTTCAGAGAAATCACTGTAGAAATAAATACCTGATCTGATAGGTTTTTCTTCCCCTTTTTTTTGTTTTTTTTAGCTGCTTCTTGTAATCCACCTTTGCTTGGTGAAGCTCCCAGTGATCCTGTGGGTAAGTTTATACTCACTTTGTAATTTTTTTCTTGATTTTTCTATTTGTACTAAACTAAAGTTGTATAGTAGTTATTTGATTCCGCATTATATATTCTAACTTAATTCAGAAATCCTTATTCACATAATTTCTAATTAATAAAAAACAGAAATACCTGTTCTTTTAGTACATTTTTTTTATTTTGGAAACACTAGTTAGTAGTTTCTTGTTGACTGCAGAAAGCCTGGCTTGTTTAAAAAATCTGACCAGAAATGTATTTTGTCATTGTGTATATATTATCCCTTTAAATATTAAATGTGACCCTGTCTGTGAAATCTAGGCTAAAGTCTCAAAATCTGATGCCTGCTATCTTATAATTCAAGTTTAATTGCTATCGTTAGTCTCACTATCTTTGACATGACCTTAAAATAAATATTAAATATATCAAGGTTACATTTTCACAGATTTTGTTTTATCACAAAATAACTTGGGTTTTCACAGCCAGAGTCACAAATACTCTCTGAATTTCATTATTTTTTGTAAATGTAACATTGTGTTGTTCATGATCTGCTTCAGTTGAAGTTTAAAGGAGATAGCTAAGACATTGATTTCAAAGGGGCAAACATTTAAGGCTCTAAGCACTTAATTTTTCTCCCACCTGGAAGCTGGGATTTACCAAATAATATTTGCATACTGTGTAATTTGCACAGTAGCCCGATTTATTATTTGAGGATTGGACGAGTTTTTCAAATAGGAAGGACTTTGCAACAAGTGACCAATCCCTGACAGTACTTTTTTGAAGCAGAAGAAAAAGCTAACAGCAAAGCTGATGAAAGAGGGGCAGAGAACCAGAAATCCTTACAAACCCAAGAAGACATGGAGAAAAGTCAGATGAAAAATGAGAGCGAAGATGGAGAGGAGTCACCTGAGGAGCAGATTGAGACCCAAGAAGAACAGGACTCTAAAGACAAGGATACAAAAGAGGAAGACCAGTCAACAGACGAGAAAAAAGAGCAGGAAAGAAAATGAAGGGATGGATAGCTACAACGCAGGTAAAATATGCATTATATACTTTTTGGTTAAATCTTTGCTTGCTTCGTATTTAAATTGACTACAAATGAGCTTTAAAGCTTTGCTCATCTGATTTGTACTTATGTTATGCTCTTTTCAAGATCTGTCAAGTGTGGCTTGAGTTTACTTTTCCTTTTTATAAGTATTCTGAAGTCATACAATCTTTATATGATGAACAGACCTAAATATTATATACACTGACAATCTTAAGTCAAATTAGTCAGAAAAGTCAAAATTGAGCATTGCTGATATATAAACACAGACACACTGTCACTTTTTTTTTTTTTTTTTTTACAGTGGACACAGGAGATGCAGCAGAACAACTCCACAAAACTGAGAAGAGCAGCCAGAATGAAAAAGATGATGAGCAGAACAAGAGCCCATGTTCATCTGTTGATGACCAGAAGACAGAAAGAGAAAAGGAGGAAAACCACGAGGGGACAGGAAGAATACACACAGGTGAAATACAGATGTTTATACAGAGAAACAAAACCTTTCAGAGAAATCACTGTAGAAATAAATACCTGATCTGATAGGTTTTCTTCCTCTTTTTTTTAGCTGCTTCTTGTAATCCACCTTTGCATGGTGAAGCTCCCAGTGATCCTGTGGGTAAGTTTCTGTCTTTTCTTCATATTCAGATGTTTGCCTTTTTTTTTTTTTTTTTTTTGTATTTTGAATTATAGTAGATCAGGTATTTCATCCTGTTTATTTTTTTGTTACAGATTCACCTTCTAAGCTGGACATCAGTGTCCCATCTTCAAACCCGAATATGGAATTAGAAAATAAACAAGCTGCATTTTTCCATCAAGAGGACGATGAAGATGAAGAACAGACGGACAAGAGCAGTGACTAAGAACAAGCATGAAGGACAAAAATGATGTTCCAGAAATTAAAGAAACGAAAAATAAGCTTTTAATAGATTGTGACGTAAAGAGCACTGACCCAGACAACACAAAAAATGACACGTCCCCCATAGGCCAAGAAAAAAGAAACGGAGACCAACAGCTTCTCAAAACACGAAATGAAGGAAATCAGAGAACAGGGTTTTAATAAATAATGCTGTACAGAACGTGATGATAAAGTTTACAGCGGGGAAGATGGAAAGGGCTCCGTTTTATCAGCTGTTAAAGAGGAAGAGAAAATCTGAAGAGACAGAAAACACTCGAGTGGCAAAGTGTGTGCTTGAACAAAGTGTGGAGAAGTAATATTCATACAAATAGTGCTGTAAGCTTACTATGTAGAACCATGAATGCAGTACAGTTTATTTTACATGATTGTGCTGAAACTTACTTTTTTCTGTGTGTCTGTAAATATGCGTAAGTAGCACATTAAGCACTTGTATATGCATGCATCAGACAGGCAGCTCGCTGTGTTTTGGAACAGTGTCACAAAACGGTGAAATGAAAACGAGAAGGCCAACAGAAATATAATAGAAGTAGAGGATGCTGAACAAATGATGAAGATGACAATGTGTGAGAATACATCTTAATATAATTTTATGCTAAAACTGTTGTATGTACCAATGGATTGTTTATAATCATGGTAATTATTTAGCTAAGTCATGATTTATTTTATTTTTTGAAGGGCTAACAATTTATCTGTGCCATGATTAAAATTTTACGCTACTAATTTAACCTTTGTTTTAGTACATTGATTTGTTGCCGGATTGCTAATATTTATTTAGTTATTTTCAGTCGTTATATATGTCCAGATGCCTATAAATTGAGATGTTTCCAACGCTATTTTTTATGTATGTGTTCATGTTTATTTTGTGTAAAGTTTGGAACGACACAAGGTGATTAAATGACGACTTATTGTTTGAGTGACTTCAAATTGAAAGTGTTTTCATGGATTCAGGATAATATTAGAAGTGTGATGAGATTTGCGCGAGCCATTCCTATCTCGAAGCGGATGGAAATATGCCATCGGTTTGAATTATTTGGAGAAACAGACATTTTAAAATGCAATAGAGAAAGTCTCACAGAGTCTAAACATGGTAAATAAAAAGAGGAACCTGCATTAACATATTAACCTTTTATTGTAGGATTATTTACTGTGTAAAATTCAGTAATAATAATAAAAAAAATGTTAAACTGTAGCCTAGAAGTGTCTGAATAACACATGTAAGCACTTTTATTGCACCAACTTTACATAGACCATTTCACTAAATAAATATATAAGCAAAAAACAAACAGGTTAAACCTTATAACCCGAGACTCTAGTTCAACCCCCCTAATGTTTGAACCAAAACTACGCCCGTATGTCACAATCACCTGCGTCAATATAGAGAATATCAGGTTCAGTCGGTCTTGTTGAAACCTGCATAACTACCGAGATGAGGACAAAGCGGAAGGATCGATCAGTTTAAGGATGATGGACCTTTGGTGTCGGCTGTGGCACCTGCCACTCTTGCTGTATCTCACAGGACTCCTGCAGTCTGGTAAGAATGAAAGAAGTGCTATTAAAATTACAAATATAAAGTCCGCTTTAAGCTCGTCGTCTTAATATAAGTGCATGCATGTAGGTAGATTTGTGTTGTGTTTCTGTCATTGAAGACGTGAAGTGGTAGGTCTCTAACTCAGCCCGAAATTAAGACTGTGTCCTTTAGTTGGTCTAAACCAAAGGAGAAAGGCAACATGTTAATACAAATAATAATCGATTTTTAGCGGACGATTTCACGACTGTCAGGCTCCAAAACTGACCAAACGATACCACAGAGTGACTAAAAAGTAGTTTATACGCCTTGCATCGTATATTCAGTCGCGACACAACAGCTTTGAACCCTTTAAGTGCTATTTACGTTTGACCTACTGTTGTAACGACATAAAATGGTTGTTTAGGGCAAAATAAACCCGTACGGGGTTAGATCGGATCTCGACACGAAGCTTCCGTGAAGAAGTAGGTTGCGAGCGGCGAGGCCACACAAACATACAGATGATCGACGGCGTTCGGCAAATAAATGATATTATTAATTCAATATAATTATGTTTTCATTTGAGTTCGGAAAAAAAATGAATAAAATTGGCCAGTTTTAGACTGCGCTCTCAAAAAGGGTACAAAAGCTGTCACTGGGCGTCACCCTTTCCGAAAGGTAGCCTACACCTGTGTCTATTTTAATGCCCTAAAGGGTTACCTTAAAGATACATAGGCCTATTAGTAGCCTACCTTAAGTGCTAATATGATTACAGAAATTATATTAATAGTTACAGCCTACCTTATGAACCCTTTCTTTTTTTTTTTAATCTGTATAGTGCACTCTGGAAACAGCAATATTGATAACACTACACTTTAAAACAAAGACTTCAAATATGACAGTACTATAGTGCCTATATTAAGCTACTACAAAACTAATATCACTATTTGATGTTTAGTACAGATGGTTTGTCATCCTTGTCAGATATGTGCAGCTTCCCTTTTCACAGACTGTGATTAAGCATTTCTGCATCGTAAATCTAACGCTCGGCTACAATTTATTGTATGGTGTTCTTGTTACAGTGTAATTGTACATTAAAGTGCTTAGTAATATTCATTAAAAACATTTACCATAGGGTTATGGTTAGGATTAGGGTTCGGTTTAAGTTGTTATTATTATATTAAGAACATGTATAGCAAGAGAACTGTCAAATAAATTGTTTCCCATTTTTTCACAATTACATTTATAATACTGCACTTTGTGTTATAGTTTCGCCTTGACATTAAATAAAAAAATATTAAAGTTAAAATACGTGAAATTCTGTTTTCTGACAACAATAACTTTGATACTCTGGAGATTGGTGCAGCTGCAACATCTGACAGCGGCGAATATAAGTGCTTGTGTCTGAATGGACAGTACAGAGCAATGGAGAGATGAAGAAGCAACACTCAGTCCCAGCAAAAAATATACCTTGATATTTCTCTCTTCATCTTTGAATTGTTGTCAGAGTCTTAGAATTAGTCTGATTTGAAACTGTTGCAGCAGGTTGACTTTCTCTCATTGGTTAAAGGTATTGAATGTTGCATATATTACATTTAACTGAATTGCTTGTATTGAAACATTTTGCATTCTGCCTATCATAAAACTGTTTATGACAAAATGCATAGCAATGACTGTAAAATATGTATTTTAGATATGGAAATTTTAGATATGGTTTTGATATTTGGGCTATGGCCATTGGGCTATATTGGTAACTACTTTACCCCCCCTTCAAACCCAACATCCCCCACTGTCTGCATGTAAATAAGAAAAACTGCAAATTCAATGGCCAATCAAATGTCTCTTAAAGTGCCTTTAATGATCTAATTTCTCTCTGTCCACACAGACCTGTGCAGCGGTCAGCGTCTGGTCCAGATCCAGGAAGGTCCTCTGTATAGAGTAAAAGGATATCCCATCTTCATATCCTGTAATGTTAGTGGGTTTAAAGGCTCACCACTGCAGGATTTTCAATTCATTCTTAAGAAAGGAAATATCGATATAAATATGATCAGCACTTTTGACACAGACTTTCCCTACAGAATGTACTCTGATAGGGTAACAAATAAAGATATTGAGATTCAAAGGTTGTCAGGATCTTCAGTTCTCTTGAGGATCAATGATTTGATGGAGGAGGATGCTGGGGATTTGTTTTGTGAGACGCCAAACACAGATGGCATTTATCTTGGAAGTTATGCTGCCGAAACAAAGCTTAATGGTAAGATATATTTAACTTTAAGTGTTTTCATAAGTAATCATGGCATTTTGAAAAAGAAATTAATCCATTAGCAATTGTCCACTGTTCATATTTCCATTCATCCTAACAGAAGATGGTCGGCCACATACACACATACACACACACACACACATATATAATATCAACCATTAGTTGTTACTGTTTTCAATGACAAAAGACTATGAACTAAAGACTGTTTTATCCACAGTGATTGCAGACACCCTGGAGGCATCATACTCTGGCTCTCCTTCTCAGAGCTTGTCTGAAGGTGATCCTCTTCAGCTTGAGTGTCAGGTCTTCAGCCAGACTTTTCAACATACTCATCTGTCGGTCACCTGGTTTCTCCATGGTGAAGAAGATGAAAACCCCCAGCCAGTCATTACTCTGGACAAAGATCTGACTGTAAAGCCAGGAGCTGGATTTGAGGATCGCTATGGTTCTGGTCTTATCAGCATGGATAAGGTGGAAGACACAACCTACAGGCTGAAGATGTCTCAAGTGCAGCAGTCAGACCAAGGCAAGTTCTTCTGCAAAGCCATTGAGTGGATCCAAGACCCAGACCGCTCCTGGACACAGATTGCCTACAAAACCACCCCAGCATGCGACGTGGAGATCAAATTACTTGGTGAGACTTATAGTCTGTTATTTTAAACAAGAGGGTCTTAACTGATTTTTAGATTTTACACTTGATGACTCAACACAGTTCAGTGTACAAAAAAGCACTGAGAAGCAAACATTGATATTTATACTAATTTATCTCTACATTTTTCTAAATATCATGCTATCTGCCATCCTTGCACCTATATTAAATGCACTCTGGGTCATATTTTCTATAGTATGTACAAATTTTTGTGGGGTATGAAAGCCACACAGACTAACCGTGTTAACATTTCTAATTTTTTGTTCCTGTGTCTCATAAGTGGCCCCTGATGTGGGCTCGTTCAGTGTAAATCTGAAGGTTTCAAAGGGGCCATTAAAGGAGGGAGATGCACTGGACATCCGTTGCAGTGTGAATGCACAAAACCTTCCTGGTCATTTCTTCTCTGTGACTTGGCTGAAGAACCAGCAGAAAGTGGCCCAGATTGGATCTTCTGGGGTGCTCACTGTCTCTGACAGTTACAAAGAGAGAGAGAATGCAGCAGAGATGAAAGCAGTGAAAACCAGTCAGATGGACTATCTGCTGACCATCCGTTCGGCTCGGACTGAGGACCAGGGACAATACCAGTGTGAAGTATGGCAGGAAAACATGAATGAAGATGGCATCTTCACAAAAATACAAAAAAAAATGTCCAGTCCAGAGACTGTGAGCATCACAGCTAAAGGTAATTAGGGATACAGTTAGGGATACAGTTGCTCCAATGCTATCATTGTGCTTTAAAGTTATGTATGGAGAAGATAACAGCGTTAAAATATTGCTAAACTTCATTATGAGTGACAATAACAGTGATCATTGCCTTGAAATAATAGCCATTGGTTTGCATTCTTTGTTGTAAATATCTGATCATAGTTTTCATAACAAAAATGCTTTGAGACACAGACATTGCCAGTTTTTTCTGTCTTTTCCTGTCAGAGAGTGATCTGGCGGTGTTGATGGTGATGAATGACATGGTGACTGAGGGAGATGCACTACGGGTCACCTGCTCAGTGACGGGGTTCAAAGGTCCTTTATCAGTGTCATGGCAACACAAGAAAGACTCCGGGGTTTCCTTCAGTGATGTCATTAGTCTGACCCATGAGGGAGTGATGAAAGATGTTGGGGCAAGATATCAGAGAAGAAATATCCAAACACTTCATTCTCCAGCTGGAAACTTTACTCTGGAGATTGGTGCAGCTGCAACATCTGACAGCGGCGAATATAAGTGCATTGTGTCTGAATGGACAGTACAGAGCAATGGAGAGATGAAGAAAGCCAACACTCAATCTCAGCAAAAAGCCATTCCAGTGAATTCTGTTGGTAAGATTACTGTATAATCAGAGAAAACTGTCAAGACGTTCAGCCAAGATGTTTTTGCCATTACTTTGCTCAAATTACTTGTTACTGATACTGAATTTAAATAATCACCGAATACGTTTCTTTTCAGAATCTCTAATGAGGGTGAGCTTGAAAAGTCGTACAACAAATGTGCCAATAGATTCTCCAGTAGAGCTGCTATGCACAATCAGAGGGCCTAAAGTGACTTTGGCTGTACGCTGGATGTTTCAGCCTCGCAATTCAACTGTTCAAACAAACATTTTATCCATACGCCACACTGGGGAAATGACCTGGACGGCAGATCAGAGAAACTATCAGCTGTCTATTCAAGCTCAGCCGACAGAGACTCGTTTTATTCTCATGATTCCAAGAGTCAGCAAGAAACAAGAAGGACAGTACCAGTGTCAAGTTGATGCCTATCAAAAAGATGTTCAGAAAGCCTTGAAAAACTCTAACCCACTGGCGGTGACTGTACAAAAACCTGGTAAATACAGTCTTTTATTCAAAGTATATTATGTTTAAAAGATGCATTCAGCCTCAAATATTCTGATATACTACACTCTTTACACTTCAGTACCTTGCCCCCAAATTTAATTTCATTCTTATGTGTCCTTGTTACATAAAACTGCTCAGTACTGCGTAATACTAACAACATCAACTTACTATATGCTAGTGTTAGGGCTTGATTTAGTGTTATAAATCCTTGTAATAATGCAGAATTCACTGTATTAGTAAATACATATAGTTCTAGAGATTTTACCATTCTTATAAAGGCTATAATATAGTAACAAAGAATTACCAAGCGTGTGCGAGAATTTTGACATTTGATACACATGAGAGAAATTGTGATTTTGAAAATTACGAGGTCTATCAAAATGTCGGCACCATATCAAAACCACGGCACCATAGACAGAACAAATGAACATTAATGACACACACACAATTCTAACATACCTAGAGACATACATGGAGACAGTAAACACAATGTGCATGTGATCTCTCTTTGCATATACTATGCGAAATATTGGAACCCACTGCTTTTATAAAGCATTTAGATAACTAATTTACTCTCTCTCTCAGTCAGCAGGATGAGACTGAACCCACCCACCCCTCATCTGGAAACCACTGTCAACACTGATGCAAAGCTTGAATGTTCAGTCACGAAGACAACCACAAATACCTCTCGTTTCACAATAACATGGAGTTTTGGGTCCCAGATGCTCTTAACTATGGACTTAGATGCTGTTGTCAAGTTTGGCCCTGCAGCTGGCCTAGAGATGGACCAGAGGATCCGTATGGACATAAGAGAGAAACAGAGCTTCCAGCTGAATATACAACAGACCAGAACATCTGACAGTGGGAAATATGATTGTGAGGTGGAAGAGTGGCTTCAGGATCCTGTTGGTGACTGGTATTCCCTGAAGAAAATGTCTGTTTCCACAGAGCTGGTTGTTAGAGAGAAAGGTAAGTACCATGAAATTCTAAACACAAAGATGTTTTACAGTGATTAAAATACAGTTTTTGTTTTCGTTTATAAACCTTGTTTTTTAATCAATGGTCAGTGACAGATATAAGCGTGTTTAAGAGAAAGAAAAGAACTATCCAAATTCCAAACCTGATATTTTCCATGTGGTTGTATTAAAAAGCTACCAGTGCAGAGTTAAGCACTACCAACTTGATTGTGAGGGCCAGTGGAAACAAATGAAAGATGGTCAATCAAGCTCAACTTTGTGGTCATCTCTTTGGTTGTAGGTTTGAGAGACCAGTTTTAAAATACTGTATTGGCCTACCAACACAGCCATTAGCTTAATTGTCCACCTCATAAGATACTAAATATTTTCAACTTTATCCAATGGTATTTAAAATGCATTCATTAATTGTAAGCCTGATCTATTTCAAGTCAAAAAGAACCATCGCCTCTCCCATAAACAGAGCTTTTTCTTTCTAGAATTATTCAACATTTTTGAATGTATGAAGTGAGTCAATGAGCCATTCCCGAAGAGAGTTAATTGTTGTTCCTAAATGAACCGGCCATTTTAAAAAGATTTAATACTCAAGTCAATGGCTTGCTACCACCACTATATGATTGGTAAAAGTACATTTCTTATTTGACCTATGATGTTTTATTTAATTTCAACAGAAAGTAAACTGCATGTTCAGAAGGAGAACCGAATGCTCAACATTACCAAACATCAGGCTGAGTTCACCATTGACTGTGTCATTGACTCACAAACCAGTGATAAGCCTTTCTTTGAGGTCACCTGGTTCAAAGTTCAGGAGAAAAAAGGACCAGTCACCATGTTCACCGCCAAGCATGATGGGACTTTACACACTGCAATTAGTGAAAAAAATCTTCTGTTTGGACGACCACTAGCCACACACTATAAACTGACTGTACCACAGATCAGCCCCTCTGATATGGGGAAATACTACTGTCAGGTTGAGGAGTGGCTTCTAACTGATAACACCTGGATGAAATTGGGTTCTGATAGATCTGGAGAGCTCTCCATCTATGTTCACACTGAAGGTAAGATGTTATAAGCATTTTTAACCATGTTAATCATTTTCACTAGACTTTATTCACTAAATTAACCTGCTCACATCCCTTTAACCACACTGTAACCATCATTTTACAAAGTAAGACATGTTCCTGGAATAAAATGCCTAACAACCAATCTGCTTTTAGGGTTAGGTTTAGAGAAAATATTTGGGCCAGGCTTGGGTTAGGCATAGGGGCCTGTATACCATTCATACCAACCTCCTTTTCATTTTAAGAGTAGGTTTGGTTAGGTTAAATATGTTCATGGTCTTAGGAGCCTCCAGCAACCAGTAAAAATGCAATTTTATTTAGCATGTAAGAAAATATATACATACATACTGTTTGGCTAAATAATGTACATATATGCACAGTGCTGCTTTATCAATCCAATCAAGCCTCACTGGCGAAAGGGGCTCCCTAAATATTTTTTGCTATTCCCAGAGTTTTAGTGATATCTCTCATGCAGGGATAATGCATGTGTGATATAAAAAAACAAACAAACAAAAAGCATACAGCACATTCAAACAATAAATCAAATGCATGAAAAATGTTATTTTATAATAAAAAAATTCCTTTACAGTAAGCAAAAATCTAACATTTGATTTGTTTCCTCAGGTAATACTGCAAAACTGATAGACCCATTGGTAATATCACTGGCAATTGCTATTCTTCTGATTTGTTCTCTTGTATTGTTCATAATATTGTTGTTGAGAAAGGGCAAAAAGAGGCAATCTGAACCAAAGAAGAAGAAGAACAACAAGAAGAAAGACTGTCTGTGGGCTGACAAAAATGGCCTTCCTCTTGTGCCTACTTGCGATTAGATTGTAGTTTAAAAATGCTTATGATCAGATTGCAGTTACTTTTTTATCAGTTGTATGATTACATACATTCCTACAGTAATCATTTAACTTCTAAGAAAATTACTGTATACTAGGCCTATACATTTCCAAATTTTCTATTGGCTGCATTTAAAATCTAAAAAAAAAAAAACATTTTGGTTGCATGCCTTATCAACATTTCATATCTGACCCACTGCTGACAAAACATTTTAATTATTATTTGACATCATTGAGTCATTTGATGTTTTACTATAAGGATCTAGTGCCACGACTGCCTACATTGGCACATGAAGAAGTTACACTGGTACATGTGCAAGACAGATATATATATATGTCCCTAAGTGCCTCACAGCTGCTTGACAATCGATACTTCTAGGTTATCATTTTTTATACCCAAACAGCCTGTTTTACTATGTTAAAATCTATAAATGTTATTAATGTATGAGAATTACGCTGTGCCCAAACAGCAGCTCTGATAAGCCACATGTGCAACCACTGCATATCACAAACCACTGAAACTGCAACACAGGCAAAAAAATAGCGGTTCGCTCTATGTTTTTACGCAAGTACGTTTTTCTTCAGTTGTGCTGCACAACTGAGTGAATGGCAGCTTACAGTTTTGTTATATTTATTACTCTTTGCTTTGAGAGCAAAAGAAGTTGCAGTGTTGAGGTTTTTCAAGTTTTTTAAAAATGTCATGTAATGAAAATGACAGTAAATAGGTTGAAATCTGTTATTCAAAGTCTATCTTAAGTCTGCTTAAATTACGTTTAGGATTGACATGTTTAAAACCTTTAATGGTCTGACGATGGCTTCAGAAATATTTTAAATGGTGCTTTATTTATGTTTCAGTTTGCAAATCAATTAAGCAAGTCTTTGACTAAAAGGCTTTTATCACATACACACACAAACACACAAACAATAAATAAATAAAATAAAAAAAATCACATAATATTGCATTTACCATGCAACAACACATATAGATATAGATATAGAACTGTACATAAATTTGCTTTTATGTTGGTGATAACATGTTTGCCTTATAACTTGTCTGATCTGCTACCACAAATGAATGATGTCTATGACGTGTATTTTATTCGAATTATTTGTACACCATGTAAATATATTTGCATATTTGTAGACAGTGTAAATATATTTTCCATACAACTTTGATGTTGGCTCTGTTGTCTTCATGTTTATGAATGCTTCTTCATGTAATGTAATGTTTAAAGTCCCAATGTAACAGAAATAAAAGAAGTAAAACCACTCTTGTGTGGAACAAATAATCTCTGTTACTAGATAAACAGATCGTTATTTAAATATGGATGACATACCTTTTCCTTTGAGGAAGTTCAGGTGTGACCACTTACTATAATGCAGTCAGAGGTAAAACTTGCACAGGCCTATCTACGTACAGCCTACACGTTCATGTTTTAAATACAGTGTCATACTGACACAAAAGCCACTAGCTCACTGCTAGTCTCACTTCCGGTTCGCTGGGGAAGGGCGGGCGGACCGGTTTTACCTGGAACAGCTGAGGTAACACGAAAGTGAAAGAAAATGAAAAAACTCAAGGGAGTGTTTAATCTTTTCGTCTGGGTAATATTATCAAGATTCCGTAAGTAATGTTATTTATAATAGTAGTTTTTTTGCACCGCGCTGTTAATGATAATAAAAGTCGTCTTCTTTTCAATTAACTGCTCTTATCATAATGGGGAGCATAACTTCCGCAAGCGCTTCAGAACATGTCCTGGTTAAGCAAACAATGAATTATACTGTATCCACAAATCAATTTATTTCCTGAAGCACCCTAATGTTAAAGACAAGGCTGAAGTTTAGGAAAGAAGCTCATACACTAGCTATTGCGTTATTATAGCTATCACTGTAAAAAAAAAAAAAAAAAAAAAAAAAAAAATATATATATATATATATATATATATATATATATATATATATATATATATATATATATATATATATATATATATTGTGTTGTTAACTTGTTTTTTATAAACCTTTATAAATGTCATTCAGATGCTGTATCTTCTATAATCTATGTCGAGGATGGGAAGAGTGTGACTTTAAATCCAAATATACAAGGAAATCCTGAAGACATTTTGTGGACATTCAATGGAAATAAGGCGGCTGAACGTGATTTGAACGAATTTCTAGAATATGGTCAGTTCAGAGGAAGGTCAGAGATTGACATCTCTACTGGGCAGCTCACTGTCCTCCGCGCCACCAGCCAGGACAGTGGTGTTTATAAGTCTGCAGTACAGATTGATGGAAAACTGCAAATGTATGAAAATGAAGTTCGGGTTATTGGTAAGTGACTTTTTGTTAATGAGAAAGGGCTGGTACTGATTTGAGGTTGGCCTGGCTGAAATATCAACATTATCACGCTGCTCTCCATTAAAGCACGGCTGGTGAAGCTGGATAACCAAGAAAATCCTGCTGGTTAAGCTAGTTAAGGACATTAGCATACAACATACTGTACCAGGGCTGATTTGTCAAGAAGATGCGGCCATGTTCTGTTGATGAACGGCATAAACATGGTTTAACCCTTGTGCTACCTTTTGGACAGTTTTGTCCTTTTCAGTTGCATAAATTTTGGCACAGGTGTGTGTTTTTGTTGGAATTTATACTATTTCGGCCCCCAATAAATCTATTTTGCAACGGGCACCAAATAATCAATGTTCCCATTGAAAACCATTATTTTTAATTGCATTGCAGTTTAACTGTAAAATAATGCAATTTTTGTTAATAGGCTTTCATTCAGATTTTTTTTTTACCAGATGGTGCAATTTGTTCAGCTTTAGACTATAAAGCAAATACTATAATAATAAGTAATGCATCTATAATTGTATGGGTGTCATAAAAAAACTGTCTTTATGCTTGTAATATTTGAGAGGGGAAAAACTCAAACCACTGTATGCACCAGCAGAGTTTTGCTGGCATCTAATGGGGGAAATCTGGTAGTGCACAAAGTATTATTGAAAGCTGATGTTTTGAGATATCAACCTCAAATTTGGAACACAACTTTAGATTTATGGCTTTGATTTTCTAACACATTCACAGTTCAACATGTTTCATAAATACATATTTTATGTATAATATTGTTCATAAATCATTTTCATAAACTTGAAACTATCACTTTTTTTGTTGTTTAACTATTTAAAAATGTTTATTTTACCAATAATCTGAAATAAACTGACGCACAAGGGTTAAACTAAAAAATATATATATATATATATATATATATATATATATATATATATATATATATATATATATATATATATATATATATATATATATATTCTAGACTTTTCCAAGAATTATCTTGCAATTATCTTACTAATGCAACAATAATGCTACTACCAACTATTATTACCTTCTAATAATAATATAAAGCTTGACTTTTATGCATGACAAAAGACTGCAACAAAACATTGGGTATTTTTAACTTAATATCATTAACCATCTTAAACCCAGCAAGTTTACTAGTTGGTATATGTTTCAAACATTTCAGCAACTGCTGGCCATGTGTTTTAGCTTGAGAGTGTTTTTATAAAAAACGGGTTTACAACAACAAATCCAGCTTTCTCCATGTTCCCATCAGATGCTGTGCAGGAGCCCAATGTGACCTGTACACTGAACAATGTTACAGAATCAAAAACACTGTTCTGCTCAGTTTCATCTCGGTTCCTAACAACTTTTGAATGGACTGGATCAAATTCGTTAAAACGATCTGGGCAAGAGCTCGATATCAGCAAGGTGGAGAAGCCTGATTCAGTCTTTATTTGCACTGTGAAAAATGAAGTGAGCCAAAAGAGCACCAGCTTCACTCTGAAGGACTGCCCCGAAGGTCAGCTTCATGTGCATTACTATAACTGTTTAACTACAGTGTTCGTATTGGGTTATGATTATTTATTTCTATCTTCTTGTAATTAGGTAAACCACCACATGAGAATGTCATTCTACCAGTTATAATTATCATAGCTTGTGTTGTTATTATCGTGGGGAGTGCAGCTGCCATTTATTTCATTTACCGAAGAAGAAACAAGGGTAAGAAAGGTAAGACATAAGACATTTTTGAAACAATAATGGTTTTCTTCAGTTACATTCAAGGAGATCTGACAGTCTGTAGTCAAACTCAGAAGACACAAAAGAGCAATTAAAACTTTGTGGCAACCTCTGAGCAGTTGGTTTAAAAACCAAATATTCCTAACACTGCCATTCATCACAATCAGTATCTAATGATGGCTTTCATCCACTCAGATTATTTACTCATACACAAGTTATTTTACTGTTTGTTCTAAAGTTGCATTAAAAATAAAAAAAGTCCTCCTCACACTTATTTGTTTAATTGCAGTTCTGATTTTTAAACCTGATGCAAAAGTGTGTAAAATAAGATTAATAAACCAGGCCTTCAACAGAGCATCAATTCTGTTATTCATAATCAATATAAATAATAAAATCTATAATAAATTCTTTAGCATTTACCAGGCAACCACAAAAGGAGCTGTCTGTTTTTGAATGCATAAACCATGAAGTGAGTGTCATTTCATTCTATTTATTTCATTTGATTATTTCTAAAGGGGAAGATCTAAACCATGCTGTCAGAAACAATTATGATCTAGAGGACAATGCAGAACAGGACACAAATGAAGATAGAGATGAGTTTGAAAATGATGAAGAAACAGAAATGATGAGTGGTAATGAATACAGTAAGTATAAAGTTATAAGCAAGACTGTAGTTTTGGATTAAAAATATATCTCTGATAAGTCTGGAACTTTAAACTAATTATATTACATGCAAAAGAGCTGCCAAGCTGTTCAAGTAAATCTACACTTTATCTACAGTATCATTTTGATTCAAATTAATTTTCTAGATTTTACCCATAAACACATTTACCAGACATCAAAAGTCTGCGTCTTTGTATTAATCACGCGGTGTGTCTCATTTAAATTTTCCTCTTTTATTTTATAATTTCTAAAGGGAAAGAGCCAAACCAGGTTCTCAAAAACAATCATGTTTCAGAAGACAATGCAGAATATAAGGACATAAATGAAGATGAAGAGGAGTATGAAAATAAGGAAGAAACAGAAATGATGGCTGATTTTAACTGTAGTAAGTACAAACTAAATTATAAGCAAGACTGTTTAGTTTTGGATTGAAAGATTATGAACTAATTAAATAATTAACATTCACAACGGACACAAACAGATCTGATGACTGGCAGCCCTGTTCAATTAAAACCACACTTCAAACTTTATCTACAGTATACTTTTAAAGTGAAAGACTTTACACATACATATTTACCAGACATCCAAGAGGAGCTGTATATGTCTTTGCATGCATCTCTTTACATTTTTCTCTTTTATTTTATAATTTCTAAAGGGGAAGAGGCAAACCAGGCTCTCAGAAGCAATCATGTGTCAGAGGACAGTGCAGAAGAGGATTTAAAGAAAGATAAAGAAGAAACCGAAATGATGCATTATTTTAAATGTAGTAAGTACAAACATAATTGTAAGCAAGACTGTAGTTTAGGATAAATAAAAATAACTTTAAATTGCATTCATAATGGGGTTCATCTGGACTAGACACCCATGGGGCCTGTTTACCAAATAATCCAGGCTTGTTTCAGTTAGTCTGGCTGAAATCGGTGTCATTTCATATATTAGAGGTTTCATTGTGTTTTTTCTTCATTTTTGAAGGTGAGGATGTTGCAGAGAACTATGAAGAACAGGACATAAATCAAGATGAAGAGTGAAAAAAAAAAAAAAAAAAAAAAAAAAAAACGATAAATTTAGTACTAGCAAAGTTGTAAGCAGGCTTGTATTTAAAAAAAAAAAAAAAAAAAAAATTATATTTAGGCTGGAAAAAATATGCATGACTTGTACAAAAGGATACCACCAGCTATTTAAAAAAAAACCCCAAGGAATCTTAATTTTACTTTTCCCTGTGGGAAACTACTTGCATACTAAATTGTATTTCTTGTAAACATATTGAATATGTGTTCTAGGCCAAGATCTTCAGTTATGAAGAAAATAAGCAGGAAATCACAGCCCAAGACCTCACTGGACCCACACAAGACAGTCCTAACGAGTAACAAGTTAACTGAGCAGCAGACTCAGACATAGCACTTTACAATAAGGTTCATTAAAGAATTAACTTAAAGAAATAAATGTTCATTCACTTCACAGGTACATACGGTTCAGCTTTTAATAGAAAATTACTTGTGACAAACTACCCACTTTCAGATGACCAGTGTGACTAGTATTTCCTCATTTAGGAAGACAAGTGCTTTAACAAATCAAGCATAAAATGACTCCTGAAGACAGACTTGAACAATATTCTTTATTTTATAGAAGTCAAGACAAAAAGTTAAGTCACAATGGTGATACGGTGCATAAACATCCAGAACAATTTCAAATACCTTAAGGCATTTAAACAAGTTATTAAATGGCTTATTCTTTGAAAATGACTGCAACCCTCAAAAGGTAACAATTCTTGCTTAAAAAGACTTTAAAAACAGGTCATGTTAGCTAGACAAGGCAACTTTACTACAAAAGAACAATCAGAACTTCGTTTCTCATTTCAGAACGAAGCATCCTGGCTTCAGTCTCAGTCAGTTTCCTCTTCAGACTCAGATTCTGAAACAAGAGCATAGTTGTTTTAATACACGACAAAGAAACAATCATGTTTAACCGTAACAATGATACTCACCCTCTTCAGCATTTTTCAACCATTCCACAAACTTCTTCATCTGCTCCAGGAAGACACTCTTTCCTTTGGCTAGGTGAGCTTCAGTATACCACTTAAGAACAGCCTCTTCACTTAAAACATCCACTAAAGAGTGGAGGAACAAATGGTTTAGCGTAAATCCTAATTAAACCTCCCTAGAGTAACAGATTCATCACTTGAGAAACGCTACCTTTATAGAGCAGCAAAACGATCTTCTGGAAGGCTTTCATGAAGTGTATGTTGTCATAACAGTACTCTTGAACTCTTAGCAGCAGAGTGAGCTCAGACAGGCCCTGTGTGGTGAAGGCCTTCAGGAGGGGGCTGTGTTGCTAAGAAACAGAACAAAATAAATAAATAAATGAATAAATAAATATCAGGAATAATAGTTGGTCATAATCCCCAACAAGGCCACTGCTATTAATTGATAAACTGGTCCTCAGTGAGACCGAGTCTAAAAGCTGCGATTACTTTCTTCCATGCTTACCTTCAAGTGTTTAATGGCTTGTTCAGTGACCAGTTCCTCTTTCTTATTCCATTCAACTGAGCTCATGACACTGGTCCACATGATACCAATCATCATCTGCTCAGAGATACCGCTCTTCTTCATTTCTTCCTTGCCATACACAACGATCTAAGACAAAGCAGAGAATAGCTCAGTCTTGAACCACAATTCAAAATTGACATGTAAAATTTGTTTTCTTTTTAAATAAACAAAACAAACCTCTTTAAAAGAAACCCCTTGAGACATCTGCTCTTGGAGCTCTTTCTGAAGCTCCTTGCGAGCGCCTAACGACTGCTGGTTGCGTGCAAAATCAGAGAGCGCCTTAAGCCCAGCATCTGTAAAGTATTTTGAGAAGTGGTCATAGCTTCGCTTGTTCACTGGAAACAGCTCCTGCAACAAAAGAAAATAAAAAATGTTAACATTAAACCGAGTTAAGTCAACATTAAAAATTGCACAGGTTCACTTATGCAATCAATGAATTAAAACTCACCATCAACCTGTTGTCCATGCTAACCTTACGCAGACTGGCAGCCACAGAGTTAATGTCCTTCTCACTGATCCACGTTTTAAACAGCTTTACAGCAAAGGCCGGAGACACACCTATTTAGAAAGGAACACCACATTTAGTAAAATTTATGAAAAAAATAAATAAATAAACTAGCATGACCAAGTGAGATACCTTCTTTGACCAAGTTGTCATTAAAGAGGCTGCTAAGGATTGAAGCTGATAGGCTACCATTAGCCAGTAAAATGGCAGTGAGCATGGCAAGCTTGTTACGCTCCGACTCACTGAACCCTTTTAAAAACAGGAGCAGCTGGGG